>NC_082383.1:10550899-10563399 GCF_031168955.1 Gadus macrocephalus | reverse complement strand
CAGCACTGCTTTAATTAGCCTGAGGATAAGCTTGAAATGGTCCATTTTTGCAGGGGGTGACCCTGGGAAAGGATGTCTGACTGCTAAACAGACGAGACGTGTTGACAGTGGTGGTGATGACGAGTGACACGGATGGTAGCCTTTAGCATGTAGGCTAGCGGCGCTCCATTGACTACGGGGGGTGTGCCACTCAAAGCTTTCCATGAAGAGCGTAGAGTCAGGCATGTAGATAATGATTTCCTTCTATCACACAGGGGTTCAGCTCGGGTTCAATGTCTATTATTGGTGTTATTGGCAGCGATGTACATTAAAGCCACACACACACACACACGCACGCTGGATTGGTTGTGAGTGGTTTGGAGGGGGGGGGGGGGGGATTGTTTGATTAAAACATGATTTCATGCATCACAAGGTTAATTGCATTGGATTGTAGAGGAATCCCATAACAAGATTAGGATCAACATTTGGAACAACAAGTGGGACAAATTAAAATGCTCACAGATGTGAAAACGATAAAGACCAACAGAGTTCATCCGCTATTGCTACATGACATTTCGTATTTAGTCTGATCTAAATATATTATATTTAATATTATTCAAACGTCGACATGGCTTGATTCAGCTGGGTGGATGGAACGCTTAACTTTCTTTTGCTTCATATTTGTTTCGACCAATGTTTAAATGTTAATGGAGTCTGTACATTTTTTCTGTGAAATGGAATCTGTAGAAATACCTACTAATATAGATACGTGAATGAGTTTTCATCACTCGAATATCTCCGTAATGAAAAGGGAAAGAAGGCGTAGCTCCCTCCCTTTCAGTTTTTTTTTTTTGGTTTCCTGCACAGGCTTTATGTGGCCTACCCCAAGAAGTTTTGCAACAGCAGAGTAGTATCGCCAGATCCGAGAATGAGGTGCAGCCATGCTGTCTGATCTCTCACATTGCCGCCCTGCTCTACTTGGACCATTATGCAATGACCTTGCAGACCCCTCCCCCTTCTCCTGTCCTGAAAACCTATTCATGCCGATAAACACGTGGAATACAACCCTGTGAAATAAAACCATGTGACGACAATCAAAGATTAGCAGGGGACAAAGCTAGCGTTAGCCTAATGCTCTTTGTCTTTCCATCCCAATGTTGATGAAACAGGGATTTGGAACAATCGCATTGGTTTCCAGTCACATGACCAGCTCTGCGGGGAAAAGCCCGCCAGCGTCACCAGCCCCTCTATCGGGTTCGTGTATAGAATATTGAGTTGCTTGTTTATTTTCCATACTTGATGCAAACATCCCATTGTAAAGAACAATGAGAGGGAAATCAGAGTCGGAGATAGGATCAAATAGGAGGACATTTTCCTGGAGATAGCTTCCACAAGAAAGTGCTCTGGTGACTCAGAGTGGCGAGAGAGGGAGAAAGAGAGAGAGAGAGAGAGAGAGAGAGAGAGAGAGAGAGAGAGAGAGAGAGAGACAGAGACAGAGACAGAGACAGAGAGAGAGAGAGAGAGAGACAGAGAGAGAGACAGAGAGAGAAACAGAGAGAGAGAGAGAGAAGAGTTGAAAGACAAGAAAGACAAAGAGAGAGAGAGAGAGAGTGTGACTGAGAGAGTCACAAAAAAAAATTGAAAGTTTGAGAGAGTGAAAAATAGAGAGAGAGACAGAGAGAGAAAGAAAAACAGATATACAGAGATTGAGATAAAGAAAAACAAAGCGAGAGAGAGAGAGAGCGACCCCATTTCAGGCAGATTAATTGGTAGGATGATGAGCCTTTACTATCGGTGATAGTGGAGCCAAACGACAACAGAGTTGATTTCAACAACAGACCTTTCAGAGGAGGCATGTGTGTGTGTGTCTGCGTGCGTGCGTGTGTGTGTGTGTGTGTGTGTGTGTGTGTGTGTGTGTGTGTGTGTGTGTGTGTGTGTGTGTGTGTGTGTGTGTGTGTGTATGTGTGCGTGTGTGTGTGTTGTGTGTTTGGCTTCTTCAAGACATTGTTTAAAGTTTCATCAAAGACGGCCCGTCACTGTTTGTTTTGAAGCAGTTGACACAACATGGGATCCAACCACACGCCCTACACATACACAGACACAGAGACACATGTACAAACACACACACATCAATTACACACATACATCATTACACACATACATGCAGACAGACACACACGATTTTGTATGCACACAAACAAACACACAAACACACACAGACCCATTATCAACACTATTCATGATTCAAGTACGACATTTGATGAGTTCTATTATTATTGAGTCAGACAACCAATAGGCAGGCTGAAGACCGCCAACTGGCGTAGCAACAGGAAAGGACCAACTTTCATGTAACTTTCAACTCTCGATAACATATAAAACATGAAGGTTGAGAGTTAGATGCGGACAACTAACAAGGAAGCGCTATCCACTTAGAGGACAGGCCTAGATTGTGTTGCTTAATGGCTAATTATTATATCACAATACTGGTACCGTTAGGGACACACACACACACACTCAAAAGTCCTTTGTGTTATTTTCTCAAGGTCAATACATCATGCCCTCGTAGGGTATTTTAAACATTCAAATCGGCTGCTGTGGACAAGAGAAGGAGGGACGGGGCCAGCTGCTGAATTACCCATTGGCTGAACTGATCCACCCCCCCCCCCCCCCCCCCTCCCGCAGTACCACTACAAGCCCTGGACGTTTCTCCTCACACATGCACCGCACACGCGCACTCTTGCATGCGGCACCTGCATGCACAGAAGACAGCGATGGAGCTGCCACGACCTGGCCATCCTGACAGGGGCCGACCCATCGGAGAGGAGGACGGGGCATGTTGACAGTCCCTCAGACGGCCCGGTGTTTACCCACAAACACTCCGCTATCAAAGGTCACCGAGTGACGACTGGGTGCCACGCATCAGGGGGGCCTGGGATGAAGTGTGTGTCTTTGGGTGTGTGCGATGTAGAGACGTAGAGAGAGTCAGATAGACAGGGAGACAGATAGATAGATGGATGGGTAGAGGATTCAGGTTCATGTTTCCTTCACTATGACCCTAATCTCTGTATCAGCCGACGTCACTCTGCTGAGTGCAGGGTCAGGGGGGCGGGACAGGTCCGAGGGTAAACACAGCCATGTGCTAGCATGGCGCGCAACAGCATCGCTGGATCATGGTAATGGTCAACAGATGCATTATGGAGACTGCACACAAACACACACACACACACACGCAAACACACACACACACACACACACACACACACACACACACACACACACACACACACACACACACACACACACACACACACACACACACACACACACACACACACTCAATTGCAAACACACGTACACAATGCAACCAGGCCAAGGGATACAGAAGTTAAAAAAACAGGCTGTTTGTGAAAGGCTTCCTGCTAGCTGAACATGTGCATCTGTCTATTAGGCAGTGAGGCGCGATACTGGGCCTATGTTTAACACACACACACACACACACACACACACACACACACACACACACACAGCCGGCGAGGACGACCACCCCGTAGGGGACCAAGCGCGGCCGCTGCAACCAACCTTTTTATATGAGAACCTTCCGGGGGGGTCAATGCCGCATTGTTGAGTGCGTCTCCATGGTGACGACACTAAAAAAGTTGCTGCTCCGCCTCTGTTGACCCGATTATTTGGGGTGAGGGGAAGGTGACTGGTAGGGGTGGGGGGCGAGTTAGATGCCAGTGCTGACATTAAGCAGAGGTTGGCGTGTTTAACAGGGAGCCACAGACCGTTATAGTGTAATATCGTAATACGTTTAATGTTGTAAACCGCTGAAGTGAAGTTTGTATGCACTGCATTCCTATTTTTGCTCAAAGCAGACTGCTGGTTTTAAATGTGCAGACACTAGGTTATTTTAAGGCAGCAAAAAGTGAATCTTCACTTTATCTTACTGTTGAAGGTTAATGCAGTATATCTATCTCTATATCTCTCTACAGAGAGAGATATAGGCTAGTGTACACAGAATACTGACTCATTGAATATTAGAGGCTATCAGCTTTCCTAGAACACAGTATTCTTTCTGTAATTCAACTTCTTCCTAGAGTCCCACCTGAAGAACTAATTACTCTCCCCACTGTTTAGCTAGGTATGTGAAGAGAAAGCGTGATTGTTAGGCCCCGTTTACACGAGGACGCTTGCGGGTAAAAACAACAAAATATTTTATCGGAAGTGCCTTTCGTTTAGACGGTGACAGCGTTTTTGGGGCTTAAAATCGCAAAAATCGGAAACCACCCTCCAGAGTGGAAAACTTGCATACGCTCCGCCGTATCGTTTCCGTCTACACTGCCAAGACGCAAAACTCTGCTCAAATCTGCTCACGTCGCGTACGCGTTTACGTCACATACATGCGGCAGTAAATAAACAAACATGTTGGAATATTTCCATGCGTTGGACCTACAAGCTGCTCTGGCAGCTCTAATAAACGTAGAACTTCTTATTACCGGCGGTATATGTTTTGATTTTTGCGGCGCAGATACGCGAAGAAGGAAGATTCTACCCATGCGCTCAGACATGACGGTGTTGTGTGAGAATGTATCACAGCAACACCTAGCCGCCTGAAATGCATACCCATTCGAATTCAACGCACTTTTAACGTCACCGTATGCACGCAGATTTCCTCCCGAAAATGCTTGTCTAAACGCAGAATAAAAAGGGAAGACGCAAAGCCACTTTTGCTTCTTCTGTTCAGACCGTCATCATGTAAACGTAGCCTTAGAAAGCATGAGCATAGAGAGTCCACATAGATTTATTATTATTTATTGAATTTTTTTGTGAAAATGCATACGTCTTGTGCGTCTGGGCCGACCGTCCAGACGGATCCGGCGTTTTTGGTGGCCGAAAACACTTTTTTTAAACCAGGTCCCAGGAAACGGCCCATTTGTGTTTTCGTGATCGGATTTGTGTGGACTTCAAATATGCAAACGATGACGTCATTGCCGCCCCCCCCACCAGGAGGGGAAACTAGAGGTCCTTCAAATTTGTTTTGTTTGATTTCATTTGTATTATTTTTGTCGCTTTGAATACAGCCCCTTGGTAAATTGAATGACTAACTGTACATTCAAAAGTATTATCTGCTCAATGTTAAAGGTTTAGAAACTGCTTTCTCTGCCTGTCTTGGTTGGGAACTAGCGCCACAGAGTGGCCTTGAATACACAGAGTGGCCAGCTAGTTTTCGCAATGAGTCCGTCTTTACGGAGATATTCCTAAAACGCATCAAAGGAAAACGGAGGGGAAAATATTGTTTTCGCCCGTGTGAACGGGGCCTGAGTTGGTAGACGCTGATGATGATGGTAATCATTTTGGGAGGGTAAGGAAATGAGCACACGTCATCAGCAGCTCCCTCCTCTGAGTCCCCCAGGGACCCCCCCCCCCCCCCGCATTGGCACATTCTAGATGTTGTTGAACACACATAAACACTGTTCGCACCTGAACACCCCTTTAGGCTCCGACACTCCCGCAGAGAAATTGGTTTAGAGAGTTTCTACCACCCAATGCCCATTACTCACACACACACGCACACACACACACACACACACACACACACACACACACACACACACACACACATACACACACACACACACACACACACACACACACACACATGCCACACATTTACAGAACAATGTTTGCCAAGATTTGAACTTGTGTTCTGTTGTCTCGTTCACCAACAAACATACATACAGTACATATGTATTTAAATACCAATGTACCCGCATACACATAGGAATGGAATAAAACACACAGTCACACGTAGACGCCGACACAAACAGAGAACAGAACTAACTATGCCGCGCTCTGTATATCACGCCTGTAAGCAGAGTTTTTGTAGGCGGCTCCTGGCCCAGGCATATGACAGAGGCCCCTAGTGGCCCCTAGTGAACACGAACTAGCCAGGAAACAACAAAGTTTAGTCTTAATGCGATAACAACGTCACTATTGTTGTTATTTGTATCAGAAACGTTGTTATTTATATAAATAACGGATACTATGGTTACCACTATGGTTTTTATTTATATAAACAACAGCAAGTAAGGTTATTGTTGATATTTATACAACACCGACTAAGGTTACAATTTTGTTATTTATATAAATAACAGAAACTACCATTACAAATATTGTTGTTATTTGACAGAAAGGCGACGGGGCGACTGGATGATGACACAATGAACCATGTTTGTGTTTGATGATTCTCGGGCTGGTGAAAAGGAGTGGAGAGCCAGTGAGCGATGAGAAGAAAGCACTGTAAGAATATAGCAGGACACAGCATGAGTAGGGCAAGTGTGTGTGCCTGAGTGTGTGTGTATGTGTGGGTATGTGTGTATGCATATGTGTGTTTGGTGTGTGTGTGTGTGTGTGTGTGTATATGTGTGTGTGTGTGTGTGTGTGTGTGTGTGTGTGTGTGTGTGTGTGTGTGTGTGCGTGTGTGTGTGTGTGTGTGTGCGTGTGTGTGTGTGTGTGTGTGTGTGTGTGTGTGTGTGCACGTGTGAGTCTGTGTTTATGCATATGTGTGTGTGTGTGTGTGTGTGTGTGTGTGTGTGTGTGTGTGTGTGTGTGTGTGTGTGTGTGTGTGTGTGTGTGTGTGTGTGTGTGTGTGTGTGTGTGTGTGTGTGTGTTTGTATGTGTATGCGTGAGTGGGTGTGCATAGGTGAATGGTGAACAAAGAGACCGGTGCCTCTTCTTTTATCCTTCTATCTCCATCTGTCCATCTCCTTATCTTTCTCTCTGTCCCTCTCAGCCCCGCTCCTCCCTCCCTCTAAACCGAGGACCCGGAGGGACAGGCCCTTGTCCTCAATCTACCACGGCACACACCAATTCCAACTTTGGCCCACTTTTCCCCGGCACTAAAACAAGACGCTCAGGCTTAAAAGACCAAAAGGACAGATCTCAGTTGCCTCATTCCACATGCATTCCAGGCTATGTTGACAAAAGACCCCCCCTCAATAAAGCATACAAATTTGACCAAGAACACATCCTTTCATCGTACGCTTCGCTCTATAGCATGTAACCTGGTTTTATGTACAGAGTGTTCAGTACTGAGTATGAAGTGGTATTTTTTGAGAAGATAGAAAGGCACAACCTTAAAACAAGATTGTGAGGGGGAGTGATGGTCAGCAAATGGCACAAGAGCCAGAGGAAAATGTAATAATTAACTCTCGAGGTTGTGTGACAGAATATGGTTTAAAGTCAATAAGAAAAAAAAAAGCAGGGGGAGTTGGATTTGCCTGATAACATCTGACATTGATGTGTCCCAAAAAGTAAATTCCCCACTGATAGGTAATGAGTAGGATTATTTCTGTAGAAAAAGGAAATGTCGTCACAATTTCTTAACCGTCAGATTGAGACACAACTGGGGCGGCCGGCTGGGGAGAGCTGCTGTTTCAAACTATGCCTCCCAAAAATAACCTTTCAATGCCTTGAACAAAGTATCAACTGTTTATGCTGTTGCTGTCCACGGAGCTATTCACTGTTCCTCTTCATTGCTATTTGATTGATTGACGGGTTGACGGATATATAGTGGTCACCTACCATCTCCACCTGCCGGGGGTCCAGGTTGGTGGGTGCAGTGGACGGGTCGGCAAAGTGGATCTTCTTCCTCTCCTTTGGTTCTCCATCGACGTCGGTGGACAGAGACGGGTCCATCGCTCCAGAAGTTGTGTGTCTCTCTCTCCCGCGCTCTCTCTCCGAGGGGAGAGGGGGTTCTCGATACCTTTGGTCACTCTGATTCCTCTGGAGCAACCTCCCACCGGTGGCTTATTAGTCCTACTCCGCAAACTGCAAATCTAGCTCCTCTGTCACTTTTGCACCGTCTAACTCTCTCTCTCTCTCTCCTCTCTCACACTTCTTGTTGACTGTGGCTCTCTGGTCTCTGCTGTGTGTGTATGTGTGTGTGTGTGTGTGTGTGTGTGTGTGTGTGTGTGTGAGTGTGTGTGTATTTATCTCTCCCTCCCTTCCTCTCTCTCTCTCGTGCTCTCTCTCTCTCTAACTCTCTCTCTCTCTAACTCTCTCTCTCTCTCTCTCTAACTCTCTCTCTCCCTTCCTCTCTCTCTCTAACTCTCTCTCTCTCTCTCTCTCTCTCTCTCTCTCTCTCTCTCTCTCTCTCTCTCTCTCTCTCTCTCTCTCTCTCCTTCCTCTCTCTCTCTCTCTCTCTCTCTCTCTCTCTCTCTCTCTCTCTCTCTCCCTCACTCTGTCCCTCCCTCGCAACCGGTCACATCAGAGCTGAATGGGGCGCGTATACTTAGATCTTAGCAGCAAAGCAGAGGGAGTGTGAGTGAGGGGGGAGGGGGCCAGGGTCCAAAGATGGGCGGAGACTAAAATAGGAAAGTAGAGGGTGGCCAACCAATCGCAAGCGAGCATGGACCAGAGGGGAGGGGGGGGGAGTAGAGGAGGATGGATGTCTGGAGCTAGCTAAGCCGAGTTTGATTTGTAATCAGAAACAAATAATAATAATAACATCATCCCTGGGAATCTCATCCTCTTTTGGCTTCTGTTTGTGAACGACAGCGCGAGCTGTGTTGGGGGGTCAGAGGGATCAGCACAGAGTCCGTTTCAGTAACAGCTCTAGATCACTGTCCCCATTAACAGCTATTTTAGAGTTTTTTTAGAGACCTGTTTGCAGATCACTATCGCCATTATCTGTATTATACACAGTTGTGCTTCCTATAGACACATAATTGTGTCAATTCATGGTATTTTAGACAGCTATGCTTCCTATAGATCACTGACTCATTACTGTTATTTTAGACGGTTCAGTTTCCTATATACAAGCATTGAGCAATGACATAGAAACGTGTGCCACTGCAACAAAAGGATCAAGTAATAAATTATACACACACAATAAATTGTGTGTGTGTGCGTTTGTTTGTGTCTATGTGTGTTTGCATGGGAGCTTGAATATGTGTGTGTGTGTGTGTGTGTGTGTGTGTGTATTGTGTAAGTGTTTGTTTCTATTTGTGTATGTGTGTGTGTGTGCCTTTTGTTTGTATCTGTGTGTGTATGGATGTGTGTCTTTGTTTCTATTTGTGTGTGTGTGTGTGTGTGTGTGTGTGTGTGTGTGTGTGTGTGTGTGTGTGTGTGTGTGTGTGTACATTTTGTTTGAATCTGTGTGTGTATGGATGTGTGTGTGTGTGTGTGTGTGTGTGTGTGTGTGTGTGTGTGTGTGTGTGTGTGTGTGTGTGTGTGTGTGTGTGTGTGTGTGTGTGTGTGTGTGTGTTTCTGTTTGTGATCGTGTTTCTTTGTGTCTATGTTTTCATGCGTCTTTCTCCTATGTAGATAGAGAGGAGCCACATAAATTAACATTAATGGGGGGAGTTGGTTCATTGTTTTGGCCCCTTAAGGCCGATAGAGGTTAGAGGACATGATACATGCACGCATAACCAGAGGAAGAGAGGACAGTGGAGAGAACATGAGATTGTGAAGGAGGGCAAAGGGAGAAGGAGCGGGCATTTTATGTTTGTTCACTACCACAAGGAAAAAATAGGTTACGTGGAAGGCGGCTGGCGATGTATTCGGCTTCTGGGCGGAGAACGGCTTTGGCCTCTGCCATAGAGAAGAGGTGGTAGAGGAGTACGTGCAGAGAGTTTGGGGGGTAAAGACGTTGGTAGGGAGCAGGTAGCGTGGTTGTATAGAAGGTGGAGGTGGCTGGAGGAGTTATTGATGGTGCACGCCCATGTGTGTGTGTTTGTGTGAATGTGTGCGTGTGTGTGTTATGTGTGTGTGTGTGTGTGTGTGTGTGTGTGTGTGTGTGTGTGTGTGTGTGTGTGTGTGTGTGTGTGTATGTGTGTGTGTGTGTGTGTGTGTGTGTGTGCGTGTATGTGTGTTTGTGTGTGTGTGTATACTACAGCCTCCGTGATGATTTTTGGTAGATCTGAAGTACTGCTTCCCCCCTGGAAGCTAATCGTAGCTTGTTGCTATGCTACTGAGAAATCAGCTATGCCAAACAACAGGATCCTGCAATAGTGTCTTAATTATCTTACAGCAGTTTCAACATTGTCAGCCGTTCACATTAACATTTGATATTGTAAGAAGGAGGGTTTGATGGATTTGCTGCATGTGGCACTAATCTGCACTATCTGCACTGTGAAGGCACCATGTGCAATCAAAGACAAATATTGTGAGAAGTTAATTAAACCACTAGCTGAACAATTAGGAACACAGTATAATAACTATGTTCTGGTATGGACGAATTGAAGGCTGGGAGAGGAGAGGAGATAACAGGGAAGGAGAGCAGAGGAGATGCAAGAAGAGGGCTGGACAGGAGAGCAGGGGAGAAGCAAAGAGAGGCAGGAGAAGAGAGGAGATAATAGGGGAGCAGATGAGAGGAGGAGAGGAGAGGAGTGGAGAGGTGAGGAGTAGAGAGAACTAGATAAATAGACAATCATCCAAGTGTAACAGAGCTTGAACTTGGTGGAACAGACCAATATTATAAGTGGTTGTCCACCATTTGAAAGTGCATTGTTTTTATATAGCTTTTCAAAAGTTAGAGAGTAATCTAGGTGTGCTTCCACCATGATAAAACACATTACAAATGTTTACTCTAGTTGTCCCTTGTTCATATCAAGCTTGAACTGTGTAAACAGCACACTGATTTATTACATGCACAGATACCTATGTAATCCATGAAATGCATATTGCATCCACAACAAAAAAATGTGAGACAATTAAAATGGAATTGAAATAAGCCATGGGTTGACCTTCCTCTTCCAGTAAAACTCAGCAACCTATTTAACAACTTGCATAATGTCAGAGACAACCCATATCACCTACCTGCAGTGTGGTTAACAGGTTACTTTGGAAGGATATTTTTCTCATGTTGACGGAACATATGCTATCTTTCTGCCATTCTAGCAGCTTGACATAGGTGTTGTGTTTGAGTGCTTCAAGGCATAACTGCTGAAATGTTTTTTTCGTTTTTTGCGGTGTAACGCTTCTGAAAAAGAATTACAGGAATAATCAATGTAGTTTCTAGTGTGTGACAGGTGTTGGTGTGTGTGTGTGTCTGTGTTGACCACACACACACACACACACACACAAACACACACACACACACACACACACACACACACGCACACACACACACACACACACACACACACACAAACACACACACAAAGGGGGACTGCTACAGATATCAGGGACAGCTTGAGTGTGTAACTCTATCCCACTAAAGAGGGGCCCACATCCTGCTCCATTCAGTGGGAGAGAGGGTTGATATTAGGGACCCGACCAGACCCCCCAGACCCCATCAGAACATTGAACATTATCTAAACGTTATTTGGTATGGCCTATATTTTTGCCGTATAAATACATTTATGTATCTATTTTATTACAACCAATTGTTCATCAATCATTATTAGCTTTTACCTCAATAATCTAAGACTCTGGTTTCCCAGGAGCTGTGTGGATAATGAGCAGATGTGGGAACAAATAGATTTGTAGGACAGAAAATGTTGGAACGGTGAAATGTTACATTTGTCAGGATCACAGCGGGGGCTTTGTCCCCTCGCGGCAGGTGTTCTTTTAATCAGGTAGATGTTTAGAGGATGGCATTGCGCTTCATGCAACCCTTCGTATTAACTCAATCATCGGCTTCTGTCTGATCACAGAGCGTACAATCACTATTTACTGCTACTACTAACAGCTAGCTACTTGTTCTCCGAAGATAGACAAGTAGCAGGCGTTGACAAGATGCATTAGATGGGCTAGCTTGGTCTGGCTGCTGCAGCTGTCCAGTGATGCAGCCTACCCCTCAGAATCTGCGTGGGATTGGGCAGCGGCGCCACCTCCTGGCATGTTTATATTTGTTTGAAGTCGTTCACACCGAACGTAGCCTCCAGAAAAGACGGAGCACGTTATAACTTATAGGCTCTTCATTACTGACTTGATAAAAGTAGCCTCCCACATCAATCAGATGATTTAGGTAGAATGATAGGATTCAAAGCCCAGATAATTCAAAAAATCTAAATCAATAAATATAGCCTACGTTAATAAACGGTTTGGAGATACAACTAACAATACAGCAAACAATTGTACAATTAAATTGTAGCCTCTTTATCTAGTAGCCTATCTCTTAACACTTTCGTTTTAGAAAAGGGCACTTGTAAGATACGTTCAATATTTAACGAACCTTGCAATAGCCTAACTCAGCCAATAGATGGTACTCTTTTGTCACTATTTTCCATAAGGAGTTTTGAGAAGAGCAATTTCAATAGTTATAGAGCCAAACTATCTATGGAACCTCAAATAATAACTAAGCATTCAAACTATATGAAATAATAAAGGAACAGGGTAAAGGGTAATATAAGAGAACTCAAAGCTTTGTGTAAGCCAGTCTATTTATATTTTAATATTTATCGTAGCCTATTGACCATTTTTATTTGAATAGGCCGCAATAATTCACTCAAGTGGAAACCCGGCTTACCTGTGTCAAACGGATCCCGATTTTTTGATCCGATTTGAATACCCCG
>NC_082383.1:10530899-10540899 GCF_031168955.1 Gadus macrocephalus | reverse complement strand
TAAAAAACTAGATTTTGCCCCTGGCACCCCCCGAGATAATTAGCCATCCGTCACAGCCTACATAGCCTACTCGCAGGACTATCTGCTTCTTTGGCTTCAGAGAGTGTCGAAGAGGTAGATGGGGGAGCAGTATATATACTGGTAAATTGGCGCTAGTTACAAATGAATTAACGAAGACAAACCGATCCCGAATCTCTAACCGATTCAATCAAACCGGGTAGACCGTGGATGGACTTTAACAGCTGGTATGTTTTTGCAGGTTTTCTTTTGTTAGTTGTATATGTGATGCTGTTGTTGTTGATGTAATGTGAAGACGGTGTCGCTATTTTATCAGTGTATTCGTGTCCGTTTTTAGTTAGATTTCGTTCGTTTTTAAATATCGGCTTTTTATGCACACTGCATGATTTAGTTGTTTGCACTTAAATAGGCCTACCGAAATATAATAATTATCATGATCATTAGCATAATAATCAAGAATAATAGTTATGCATAATAATCATAATCATAATAATCATACATATAATATTATGGGGTAATTATTATCATTAGATTTCTTAATGACCTATAGGTCCTATTGGTTTAAGCATGCAGGAGGGTTAACAAAAAATAGTTGGGTCCATTTAAGCTTTGTTTAAGCTGTACATTTTTAAGACTTCTTCTTTCATTTTGATATGGTAAAATGACATGTATTCCGCATATGGTCGCTCATTTAATCCAACCTCCATGAACCAAAACCAAAAGTCTGCGTATACCGCACTGTAGCTTTGATTGAATTGTGTTGGAATGTTGCCAGAAGTGTATGGACGTCACGGTAAAAGTCCCCCCCCCCCCCACCCCCATGGGATCTGTAATGTGCCCTCTGCTGCCGGGATCCGCTGCGCGAGGACGCAAGAGGGCACACGGAGAACAGCGGGGAATTAAATGAGGGAACCGTCTGGCTTTCAACTTGAGACTGAACTAACGCAACGTTCTCCGTTATAATAAAACCACTGTTTTATAGATGATATTGTATATAGGCCTACAACTTACACTCCTTAACTATCCTACTGCCAAGACAGAAGACATTCTGATCATCCTTAGGCCTATAGCCTTTGTCCTAAACCGTGTAACCAAATAGAATAAGCTTTATCTCCGGCCTAAAATAACGCAGTAATTTCTCCTCTTCACCCAGAGCCACAGAGCCACGATGTTGACGAGGCTTTTCAGTGACCCATCGCTGCAGTCGGACGTTCACAAGTACTCCGGCTGGGCGGAGGACAGCGAGAGCGAGGACTCCAAGATGAAAGACGACGACCTGGACCACGAACGCTGCCGACAGGGTGATGACGACACGGACGACCCCGAGCTTAGGGGCAGCGGCGCTCACTCCGAAAACCTCGGGGAGGACGACGATGACGACGACCTAGGTGAGGACGAGGAGGATGAGGATGATGAGGGTGCTGGCGAGGGAGACGCAGAGGATGGCAGGCCGAAGAAACGGGGGCCCAAGAAGCGTAAAATGACCCCGGCGCGCGCCCAGCGCTCCAAGGTGCGCCGCCAGAAGGCGAACGCGCGGGAGAGGACGCGCATGCACGACCTGAACTCGGCGCTCGACAGCCTGCGGAAAGTAGTGCCGTGTTATTCCAAAACACAGAAACTCTCCAAAATCGAGACTCTCCGGCTGGCTAAGAACTACATATGGGCTCTGTCTGAGATACTGCGCTCTGGGAAAAGGCCCGACCTCGTGTCCTACGTCCAGACGCTGTGTAAAGGACTGTCCCAGCCCACTACGAACTTGGTCGCCGGCTGCCTGCAGCTGAACTCCCGCAACTTCTTAACAGAGCCGTGTCAGGAGTCGGGCAGATACGCGTCCAGTTCGTTCTCCGTGCACTCGTATCCGTACCCGTGCGCTCGCCTGGCCAGTCCGCACTGTCAGTCGGGGTCGAACTCCCTTCCGCTGAGGACACATGGATACTGCTCGGCCTACGACTCCCTGTACGGCGGGAGCGGGTCCCCCGAGTACAACAGTCCGGAGTACGAGGGACCTCTTAGCCCGCCGGTTTGCATCAACGGCAACTTTTCCCTCAAGCACCAGAGCCCACCGTCGCCTGAACACGAGAAGGGATACCACTACTCTATGCATTACTCGTCCGGCCTGGCCGGCTCCAGACAAACCCCCGCCCATAACCTGGTGTTCGGATCGTCCGGAATGCGGAGCGGCATTCACAACGAGAACGTGCTGCCTTATCACGACGTGCATCCGCATCACGAAAGGCCCCCCGCCTATGATGAACTGAACGCGTTTTTTCACAACTAATAGTAGTAATGAGGAGCATAAGAATTGAACACGCGCCTCTTACAATCAACGATCTAGCACATTCTAATAAAGTTTCACTTGTCACGCCCATCCATGCAACTTTCAAGCTTACGAACGGAGAGTTATGGTGGTCGCACACCCGATTCTGATGGTTGATTTATTTTTTGTACATCTTTGGTTTGCGATTTGTCATGATTTATTTTTGATTCACGACCATATAACCCTTCTATATACAACTTGCAAAGAAACACAGGAATTTGTACGACCCGGTTTGACTCGCGATGTAAATGCTAAACTATGGTGGTCAATGTCATGTTGAGTTTTTAATGAAAGAAGAATCAGCATTTTTAAGGAAAGCAATCGTTTAACATCTATGCAAGTTTGATAAAGAATTGCAAAGACTACCGCGAGGTAACAATCCCCTAAAAACTGTCATTTTGAGGCCTATCTTTCACCTTATCTGGGCACACACAATTGTACAGGGCAAACGCACGCACGCACGCACACACACACACACACACACACACACACACACACACACACACACACACACACACACACACACACACACACACACACACACACACACACACACACACACACACACACACACACACACACACACACACACACACGTGTACATATATAAAGAGCAAACGAAATTGAGAAATGTGGGCCTATAGCCAAACACGTTTTGATTATTACACACAAGAAAAAGAAAGAAAGAAAATTCCTTTACGATGATGATTTATAACGTTTTAGCACTATTCTTTATTTTCACCATCGTTTTATTGGGGAAATGTGTAACAATTTCATATTTTAAATTGTACTATTATTATTATTATTATTTATACATGTATTTATTGTGTTAAATTATTAATAATGTTGCTGGTCCTGGGAAAGGGGGATCCATGTGTTAATGGTTTTCTTTCCCTCATGAAAAAGTTATAATTTGTATGCAATGTGTGTTAAAATAAACGATGATAAATCTATTTGAGGAACTTTATTTGTAGATTTATTAGTCACGTTTGCTCAATATTAAATTGTTAGAGATGTTATAGGTTATCTTATGCTTGTTAAAGCTATAGCATTATTTTTGACATGAATTATTATGTTAATAGTTAACATGACTCTTTTTAAAGCTTTCGGTAAACTGTTTGCTAGCAAAACATATAACAGTGCAATGCATAGAACAATCTCCTGAACACAAAGATTATATTCCAAAGAAGTAAATCCACTAGTAGTGTGCCTCACAAACACACCCTTTGGTTTTTATTCGGTTTTGCATAGTTCTATTTATCGATATGTTTCTTGGTAAAAAAATCTTGGTAAAAAAATAAATAAAATATGTCAGTCAATATGATATTAATAGGATTTAGTATTTCATATTTTTGATTTAATTAGTTCAAAATTGAACAGTCTTATAATTTTGTCATAAATGCACATTTTGAATGTAGGCCTATGTGTGCATCAAATAGTACGGCAAGCAGGCATGTCTATATGGCTACATTTACCACGAAGTTAGAAATCTAAGACACTACAGGCCTGTAATTGACTGAAATCGAGGCCCCAAATAAATTTGAGAGTTGATAATCCAACCTAATTATTCACATGGATGCATACTTATGCAAGTGGTAAGCCTACGCATCATAAGCATGTTTATGCAGGCCTAAACCCAGAAATAAGTTGACCTATAGGCTGCTATATGTAAAAGTGAGATTAGGGTCTTGGTTATCATGGATTTTTACTATTTTGACTGACTTTGTTATTTCATTAATAATACAACCTTTTGCTAATGTGGATCCAACCTCATCATCCTGGTCAAATGAGAGACAGACCTAAGGCCTTGACATTAATATATTTTCATTCATTTATTTTACTAACCAATGCATTTAAAAATTGGCATAATCTTTGCGTAATTCAAAGCCAACAGGATTTTCAAAGAAATTGCAATGTTTACGGCGTATTTAGGCTAAAACGTTTCCACATTGTAAATAGGCTAGTCTAAATTATTTAAAATGTTGGTTTTTCCTTGATGATTTTCAACTAACCTCGTTTGGCAATTACCTGTGAAAGTCAAATAATGCTCGAGACTATTCATGTTGTTTTTTGCATGCGTTTCACAAAATAATGGATTTAATGCTCCCTGACTTTCACAGGGACTTGTAGAATACCGGTCATCTTAAACAGAGAAAAGCTTACGTATGCCTACAAACTCACATAAACACACACACACACACACACACACACACACACACACACACACACACACACACACACACACACACACACACACACACACACACACACACACACACACACACACACACACACACACACACACACACACACACACACACACACACACACACACACACACACACACACACACACACACACACACACACACACACACACACACACACACACACACAAATCACACATAGGGCATCATGCATTTTGGGCACACACAATGGAAGGGGCAGCCGTTGCCCTCACGCCTCCCTTGTGCCCGGATGAGCCGTTGCCACCCCGGCTGGATTTGGAGAAGTGCCCCGGGACCCATATGTTCCGCAAAATGTCCAGGGCGCCATTAGCTACAGTAAGGACACCCGGCGCTCAGGGGATTGGCAAGAATACAGTGAGCAAAATAAATTCTAGTAAAATAGATAACAAATGTAGACCCTTATTCAATTTTGTTTACACAATAAGCCTAGAAAGCACAAATGGAGCCTAAGGAGAAATAACTCGACATTATTACTGGAATAAATCATATATTAATGGCCTAATGCAGACCAATAACAATTGAGTCGAAATTCCTATCGCAATTGCAAAGTAAAAATATATTTTTAATCGCCCCTCCATCTGTTTGAATTTGGGTCGCGTCTAAAGGCTAAAGCCATTGATTATCATGTTCATATAAAATATATAAAAACAATTAGCCTAATGATAAATACATTTAATAAACGAATGACAGAGGAGGATATGCCTTTATTAGTCAATTCCTTTCACAACTATAGGCCTATATATTTTGCTTTATTATGGTTTTGGCGAGTGGTAGGCTATGTGTTTTCTAAATAATGTGTGGTCTAATCAGAAAATAAAAAAAGTTTTGCAAGCAATATTGGAATAGCAAGAACGAACGCGCCAATGGGAGAGGACATCTATCAAAATATTCTCCCGTCCGGAGAGAGATGTGCTCGCTTTCCAGAGGCGGAAGTTGGCAGCCATGGCAGAGAATTGCGTGCCAAGTTCCTTAATGTTCCCCAGCACCACCACGCGCTCTAGAGAGGACACCCGTGCGCCTTGCCGATGCCGCGTGCCAGTTCACCAGGCCAGAGTGGCACTGCTGGGAGGAGTGTATGTTTCTTTCCTAATTTTGTGGCATCTGTTCATTATCCAGTACGATTAAAACGAGAACGTTCTTTATAAGTTATACCCTTCGCCACACACAGACACACAGACACACACACACACACACACACACACACACACACACACACACACACACACACACACACACACACACACACACACACACACACACACACACACACACACACACACACACACACACCAAATGTGTCTGTCAAATACATTACGTTTTCACCTGTATGTTCATTGGTTCATTTAAAAGGGTTTCATGTAAATGTTTTACAAAATTGTCACTGTGAAACATATAGGCCTACATTTAATGATGTAATCTAAAATTTGCTATGCTGTTCGTTTGAGTTATAAGGTAATAGGCCTATTAAAACTAAACTAAACGAATTTACTTTAGAGTCATGCAAAACTTTATATCTTTCTTTAAAAATATGAAAACACTCAAATTAAAATAATTATTCTGGCTATATTTATATATTTGTGGATGGATTAACTGCATTATTCATTAGACTCTAAATCTCCTGCCACAACTTAATTTAAAAACTTCCAACTCCACTATGTCCTCCCGATGAATAGTGTGTGAATGAATCTCGCTGTTTAAATTAGCATGTTCATGCCCACTCTTTTTCTCACTCAACTTGGTATGAAAAATAATAGGAAAAGTGTTTGTCCAACGTAACAGTCAATAGTGCGATTATCAAAATGTCACAGGCACTGTGGTGTGAATTCTAATTAAACGTCTCGCAAAAATCCAAAAGTAATGCGAACAATTCTTATTTGGATAATAAATCACATAAGCAAAAAGAAAAACAATGATACATTCAACACAGTTGGACATGATAATAGTCTACAACGCAACACAACCTAAAAAGCAAATAAGTATATAATGTAGTTTCAATAAAAGTCAAACTATATAAGGAAGACTGCTTCACCAATGACTGCAAATGCAAACATGCAAATACACTTCAAACAAAAAACATTAATCAATTATTTATTCAGCCACAAATCCCCCCAAAAAATCCATACATGCCCATGCATTCATAGAAGCACACACACACACACACACACACACACACACACACACACACACACACACACACACACACACACACACACACACACACACACACACACACACACACACACACACACACACACAAACATGCACTTACACAAACTTTACAGACACATACAGACAACGAAAGCTTTTGGGCAGAAGTGTGTGTGCGTGCATCAGTGTCTGTGTGTGAGTGTTTGTGTGTGTGTTTGAGTGTGTGGGTGTGTGCTCACGTGCACACATACACCGACTGACACCCACACGACTACAAACCTATACAAACAGTACCAACAGTACATCTGATAGTCAGAACTCACACTGGGCCAGCACGGAGGCAGCGGCGTCGGCAGCGGCGGCAGTCTCTTCAGCAGACTGGATGCCCCAGCGCTGCCACCGCCCGACCTGGGGAACGAGGCTGTCCCTGGCAGCGGCGCTCCTCTTCTCGGGGAGGCTCCTCAGCATCTGTTGGTTATCACACAATTGGACTGCAGAGGGCCATTGGAGATGCCGAGTGGAGAGCTGGAAGACGGGATGGGAGGAGAGAAGGGAAGGGAGGCGCCCAACGAGTGACAGCCATAGACTGGGGACTGCGGGGATAGGAACCTGGGGTTGGGGGGACATGAACCTGGGGTTGGGGGGACATGAACCTGGGGTTGAGGGGAATAGGAACCTGGGGTTGAGGGGACATGAACCTGGGGTTGAGGGGACATGAACCTGGGGTTGAGGGGACATGAACCTGGGGTTGAGGGGACATGAACCTGGGGTTGAGGGGACATGAACCTGGGGTTGGGGGGACATGAACCTGGGGTTGAGGGGACATGAACCTGGGGTTGAGGGGAATGGGAACCTGGGGTTTGAGGGGATATTAACCTGGAGTTGAGGGGATATGAACCTGGAGTTTGGGGGGATATGAACCTGAAGAATGGGAATAAGAACCTGGGGTTGGAGGGAACAGTCTGATGCGTTCCGCTTCGGTGGGAAGCCATCTTTAGGTTCTGGGTGGGGCCCGCGGTTGACGTAACTAGAACAGGATGGGTGTGTAAGGGGAGGGGTCCCGGAGATGACGGGATACACGAGAGAGACATGGAAGGAGAGAGAGCGTGATTGGGCAGCCTTGAACTGGGACAGCGACCGGGGGTCCCGCCCCATGGTCGGGGGAGAGGAGGCCCCCGGTGGGAGGGGCTCTGACAGTGAATGTGTGTGAGTGTGTGTGTGTGTGAGGGGGGGCGGGGGGGGCGTGAGGAGGAGGGTCAAGTGGAGGTATGTGGCTGACGGGTTTCTGGGCTGCGTGCTGCACGGTGGAATGGGGGCGTGGCTGGCGGTAGACCCCCTGATTTAAGAGGTTAAGTAGGAGCGTGCGTGGGGATACAACTGGATCAGTGGAGGGGGGGGTGTTGTGTGTGTGTGTGTGTGTGTGTGTGTGTGTGTATGTGTGTGTGTGTGTGTGTGTGTGTGTGTGTGTGTGGGTTGTTGCTGGTCTGCACAGATGGTGCTTGCGTGTGTGCGTGTGCGTGTGTGTGTGTGTGTGTGTGTGTGTGTGTGTGTGTGTGTGTGTGTGTGCGTTTGTTATGATAGGGTTGGATGATCTGGTCACATAGGCAGCAGTAATTGGTCCTCCATATTGACCAGTGTGCAGCACTGGGGGGTGGGGGGGGGGGGGGGGGGGGGGGGGGGGGCGGTTTCCAGCTGGACCTGTCCGGATGGGATCGTGTCCAGCTCACTGATCATCCCCCCCCCCCCTATTCCCCCCCACCCACCTCTCAACACCCCCCCCCCCAACCCACGCTTTCATATCTCCCACTTCTTCTTGCTACCCCTCCCACTTTCTTTCCCCAACCATCTTAACTCTCCCTCTTCGGGCCAGGGGGAAGCAGCCGGGTGGGGAGGACGGGCGGTGGAGGTGTGCGGGGACGGGAGGGGGGTGGGGGGGCGGGGGGGGACGGGGGGGGGGCTACGGTTGCACCGCTCATGCACACGGCAGCGCAGCGCAGCAGAAGGGGGGAACTACAAACATGGCCGTTTGCTGCAGGCATTCAAGATGTCCCCGCGGGAGAGAGGAGCGAAGGAGAGGGACAGGTAGCTGTGTCCTCGGGGGAAGGCTGGCCGCGGAGCGTTGGGCTTTGATCTGGAGTCCACCGCTCTGTGCAACCAGAATGATGATCTGACTCAATGCAATGGAATGACCCTGGTAGGGTTACCCTCAGGGAGGGGGTCTCACCACGCCCCCCCAGGACCCAGGCAAGGTAAGGCTTTAGAGGTGCCTTACCCTGAGTTGGCAGGCCGAGGAGGAGGGAGGGAATGTTAATAAATAGATAAATAAACAAATAAATAAATAAACAAATAAATAAATAAATAAGCAGATTCATCCAGACTTGGCAACGGAGGGTCTCTGGGTACGCGGAGAACAATCGTCTCCACTTCAGTCCTGTCAGGCCAGCAAACACAGTGAGCTGGCACACACTCACGCACACACACACACACACACACACACACACACACACACACACACACACACACACACACACACACACCACACACGCACACGTACACACACACATACACACACAAACTTGCATACGCACACCTACAGTGTATGTGTGCGTAAGCAAGTTTGTGTGTTTGTGTGTGTGTGTATGTCATACACACACACATACACACACACACACACACACACACACACACACACACACTCACACTCACACACATGCACATTCACACAAAAAACACACACAAAAACACACGCACACACATTCTGCGGATAAAAGAGCGGGAGTGGTGATATAAATGGACTTGCAAGTATGCACACACAGGCACAAATGCATACACACACACAAAAGCAAAGATAGTTGCAGGCCTCAGTAATTTAGCAATTTTAAGCAATACTCTGCTCTGCTTATAGACCCAAAAACACAGAGTCCTTTTTTCCATCAAAAAGATAATGCGCTTTAAAATGATGCGCATCAAAAGTTAGTGCGGCATATGTGATGGAAAAGGGTTATATCGCTCTAACGCCGATTTTGTCGCACTAAGTTAATTCGCTCTGCAGAGGTGGTTTTGGGAAAGTTCTAGCGACATAAAAGTAATGGAAAACGGGCTGAAGCGATATAGAATGTCGCGCATGCGCATTGTTGATGGAAAATCATCTAGCGGGTCAGAAAAATGCGCTTCAACACGGGGCATTGTGACACAATTTTAATTCGCTATAATCATTCTGTCGATGGAAAACCGTTTAGGCGCTTCTTATATCGCTACAAATTAATTTG
>NC_082383.1:10337997-10530799 GCF_031168955.1 Gadus macrocephalus | reverse complement strand
GAATCCTTGTTACCTTCGAGTTTTATATTTACAAACAACATTATATCTGTAAAACTGTCACCCATGCTTAGACACACACACACACACACACACACACACACACACACACACACACACACACACACACACACACACACACACACACAAACAAAAAGGGGCACAAACAAACACATCAACATATACAACACTCATGCACACACACAGACTCTGAATCTGAAAGGCAGAGGAGCAAAACTTCAAAAGCAAACAGATAAATAAATTACAAAGCAGTCTGATTGGGATGAATAAGTAAGCAGGTTGATAAGACGGCAAACAGGAAATAGGAGCGAGGGAGCGACGCAGTGAAAGAGGAAGCAGAAGGGAAGACACAGAGGGCTAATGAGAGAGACAGAGATGGGGAGAAAGAGAGAAGGAGAGAGTCTTACAAACAGAGAGACAAGTAACGTCAACTAATGTGTTGTTGAACTGACAAGTTGATCCTCAGTCACCAGTCACGGAATGATTACAATATGGTCGTTCTTCTCAGTGACACGACCCCAAGCTAAGGTACAAAGGTGTTTTTTGTGGATGGTCAAGGTAAGCGATCGGGCTCAGTCTCATTGTATCTTTCCCCTAAAATAGTTGTTGTTCTTTTTGGTGGGGGGGGGGGGGGGGTGGTAAAAGGGAGAACACGAGTGCAAAGGCAAGTATGCAAATGAAACAGTTATTATTGCATTGCTGAGATCAGGCAGCACGGCGCCGACATTAATAGGCTGATGAATATGCATGTAAATTTGTTAATTAAGTTAATTATTCTGCCGAAAATGCATTAGTCTTCCAAGGACATCTTCCCAGGATTCCAACCTGCTCCAGTCATTAGTCATGCGATATTTTACACTGGGCACCCAGACAAGAGGCTGGTGGTGGTGGTGGTGGTGGGGGGGGGGGTCAGCATGTACACAATGTGAGGTCATCACATGTTTCTGAGTCCACTTCACAAAGACGGTGTCTCGGTGTAGGATATCCCCATGTGATCACAGAGAAGGCCAGACATTGGTGGTGCCTTCCGAAGGAGAGGGTCAACACACAGTGCTCTCTCGATCGCTACCTCTCGCTCAGTCTCTCTCTCTCGCTCTCTCGGTTACAACATTCCTCCTGCTCTACCCCCCCACCCCTTCCCTTTTCCCCTTTCCTCTCCAGCAAATCCCCCCCCCCCCCCCTTTTCCTTGCTTTTTCTCTAATTGCTTATTAAAACCCTCTTAAATGAACTTTTTGTGCCAACTTTCCAACACATTAATTAATTGTTGTAGCCAATTAAGTGTCGCTGCGCAAATGAGCTCCAGCACAAACGGTCCTGCAGGGCCGTTCGCCCCCCCCCCCCCCCCCCCCCCCCCCCCCCCCCCCCCCCCCCCCCCACCCTCTCTCCCTAGCACACACACACCCACACAGGCCTCCCACTCTACTGCCTACTGCCTACCCGTGGATCCTCCTTGCTCTTGAAAGGCGTAGCATCGATGGAGAGAGAGAGAGAGAGAGACAGAGACAGAGACAGAGAGAGAGAGAGAGAGAGAGAGAGAGACAGAGACAGAGAGAGAGAGAGAGAGAGAGAGAGAGAGAGAAACGTTGGAAGAAAAACTTGGGGCTCCCAGATAAATGTGCTGTGCCATCGGTTTTGAGTGGTCCAGCAACGCATCCACTCCAGAGCTCTGTCGAATGACTGGAATTAAAATAGGTACCCACCGTCAACTGATGATTGAAGGGTATTTTCATTGAAGTCAGAATCAAATCATTTATGAGGGTAAATAGCTTGAGTTAGAATGGAAGGTGATGCTGATATGTTGACCACTAATTACTGTTGACAGTCTAAGCTCTTTAAATAAAGTATTGTGATAATTTTAAACGGCCAAAAAAATTATACGCATCACCATATCACGCTATGTGGCTATATTTCTGAATGTGTGTATCTCTTTGTATCACATATAGGTGTGTGTATGGCAGTATGTTTGTATCTCAGTATATATGTATTTCTCAGTGTTAGTTTGTGCGTGTATGTATATCAGTGTGTGTATCTCAGTGTTTGTGGGTGTGTGTATCTCTGCTGTAGGACAAAAGTAGTCCTGTGAGTGTGCACATTGAGCCACTGATCAAAGAGCCTCATCAAATTCAACATCAAAACATCGAGGGATAACAGTGGCCCAAACAAACACACAAACACACACACACACACACACACACACTCTTAATCATTGCTGAACACAAATGGCTGGATAGGCCTATTGTGTTCTACCGTCCTGACTTACAAAACATGTCTTCAAGAGAAAGCGTACAGCGTTGCCTATTCTAGTCGGCGGGCTCTTGTCTCCCCGACATGCTGCCAAGAAGGGAAGCAGCGTGTCACCTTTATGGGCCCCCTCCTCCCTCGAGGGTGATGCAATGATTAATGGACGAGCCCCATGCACCGTCCTCAGGTGCTGATTTATCTGTCTCTCCGGGTCCCTGGGCCTTGGCATCACCATCGTCCTCTTTTTACTCCTTTCCACGCTCACCTCCCTCCGGGCACATTCGCCATCTTTTTTGTTTGTTGGCATCCTGATGGGCTACGGCGGGGGCGGGGGTGGGGGTGGTGGCGTCCCCCCGCCCCCCACACACACACACACACACACACACACACACACACACACCATGAAAAGACTGACTGCCCTCCGAAACACACACACGGACACATACACGTTTTCCTCTCACTCATACTGTGCCCATGCTAGAGGGCAGGTGAGCCCCCCACTGTCTCCACTTGGGGGCGAGGGGAGGAGGAAGAGAGAGAAAGAGAGGGAATCAGCGAGAGAGATACCTCACTCCGAGGGCTCAGCTGGGCTAGTGTCTGCCTGCTGGACCGGGGGGTGCAGGGAAGAGAGGGGGAGTAAAGCGCCTCTCTACGCCTGCCAAGAGAGAGAGGGGACTGGACCGGATATCAATGAGGACCAATAACGGAGCAACTTGCTTCAGCAGAAACTCTCGATCACGAAGCCTCGCGCTCAATTTCTTGGGCTTGCGCTTCTAATCTCCAACCCCATCAGGGAGAAGAGTAGACAGGATGTGTGTAAACGCCGAGACATTTAGGCATTACGGCATTAAACTTTGCTAGAAAATAACTGCTTTTCATTTAAATAGCTAAATCTTTTCTGAAGATTTAATAGAATATAGAAGTGAGGCTTTCCTCATTTGATTACATTGGGGCAGGATATTTGCAGGGGATTTTAAGGCATCACTTCTAGGTCTACTAATTATGGTCTCTGATCAAATAGGCTACATCGACATTGCTCTGTCAAGCAGGCGCCACTTATAAAAATCTGAAATCTGAAATATATATATATATATATATATATTTTCGTTTATTTAAATCGGTTTTTCCTATGCTTACCCTTCTCCTGCTCCTTAATTATCAGCATTGTTTTATTGGTTCGAAGAAATAGCATATACGGTTAAAATTATTAATTAAAAAACAAAACATAGAAGCCACTATTCAAATTGCTACGAAACTTGCACTAGGTAGACTGTAGTGCTGTTAGCGCAGATATGTGAAGGTACGCCACCTAGTGGTGAGTCAGATCCATAGCAAGTGACAATGTTTCGATGGAACAATGCGGGACAGACGAATGGACTGGTCACATGTCCTTTAATAAACTAAACCGAGAAAAAACACGCAATACAAATGTTCTTTTATACAGCAACATGAAACTCCGTCACATTTTGCCACCCCATTTCACAAAGCAAAATATACAAAACTGAATTACGGACCAGTGCTTTTTTTAGGCGCATTGTATTTTCCTTATTCTTTTTTAGAAAACAATTACACAAAAAGCTTTTGCTGCTCAGATAAGCAGGCAACGGGCAAACATGTAAGACAAGGCTATCAGAGCCCAACTGGAGAAGCTTCAATGGTGTGTGTGTGTGTGTGTGTGAGAGAGAGAATGTGTGTGTGTGTGTGTGTGTGTGTGTGTGTGTGTGTGTGTGTGTGTGTGTGTGTGTGTGTGTGTGTGTGTGTGTGTGTGTGTGTTTAAGGGCAATCAGTCTTTCCATGTTGATGTAA
Organism: Gadus macrocephalus; assembly: GCF_031168955.1. Lineage (NCBI taxonomy): Eukaryota > Metazoa > Chordata > Actinopteri > Gadiformes > Gadidae > Gadus > Gadus macrocephalus. Next base: position 10,526,733 of record NC_082383.1, on the reverse strand, counting down.
TCCATGTTCAGATAAGAAGCATGGGGAAGAGGCGCCCGGTTTTAAATAGTGCAGAAAGTTACTGATGGTACCATACATTTAGGTGTAAGTCAATTGCCTGGGATGTAGTTGTAGGTCGTAACAGCATTTAAATAAAGATAAGAAAGAAACGCTTTTGATGCAGACGTCACATATTCCACATTTCATTGAGGGCAGAATAACTCATCAATGTTGCCTTAATTGGCCATGATCATTCAGGGGTCGCAAAGGTCAAAAGATGAGGCACAAGGGTTAAAAGTTGGAAAGGGGAGCAAGCCTTCATATTAAGCTAACCAGAAGAAAGCCTGCTGGTCCTTACTCCAGTGTCACATTACTCTTAGTTGCACTGGACACACCAGCCTTGGTGGTATCTTTCAAGTAGCGTGCTGCTGTGGTCTCTTTGTAGAGAGTAATACGCTCACAGTATGGTCAACAATGACAGTTGGTAACATTGAGGGTGTGATGGGTGAGAAAAACAATCTAAAACTCACTGCGGATAGTTGCTGCTCAATGTTGAACCGTTTCCAGTGTTCACCTTTAATTCACTCAGTCATCAATGGCCGTTAGGGGATAAGGAAGAGAGAAAGTGGCTTCAAGTGTTAAGTGTTGCCCTTAGTGGCATCCTCATTCAAACAGAACCCATCCCATGTGCTCAGAAATCCCTCACAACCTTAAGATCCCATTCACACCTACTCACTCACAATCCTCCAGCACTATGGCATTTTTAACCAGCCTCTTTCAAGAGTATCATTCACAACATCATCTGAAACATCCTCTCACCCATTCATTTACACACAACCTTTCGAGTCCAAACGAGGAGGTTCCTCTGCCATTTCCTACCACTCGGGCCCCTCAGGAGGGAAGGGGCCCCCTGGCGTCGCAGCGGTTGCTCTGCCCAGGCGCCCGGGGTCAGCGGGTGGCGCTGTGGGTGAAGCGCAGGTCCTGGTCTTTGGGGAACTGAGGCACGGCAGCGACCCCCCGTCCCACCGGAGCCTCCTTGGCGGCGGTGGAGGGTCTGGGGGAGGAGTCCGGCTCCTTAGCGCCGTGCCGGGAGCCCCGGCCGCCCTGCCGGGAGCCCCGGCCGCCCTGCGCCTCCTGCGCCTCCTCCTCCTCCGATGACGACGGGTCGTGGTGAGAGATGAGCTGGAGCAAGGCTGCGGCCACCGCCGGCCGGATGTCCTGGCTGTGGGGCTGGGTGGAGGGGGCTGGCGGCTGGCTGGAGGGGGCAGGCGGCTGGGTGGTGGAGGAGGCAGGGGGCTGGGTGGAGGAGGCAGGGGGCTGGGTGGAGGCGGAGGAGGAAGGAGGGCCTCGCGGTGACGGCGGGCTTTGTAGCGCCAGAGACTGATTAGTCGTGTTCGCCACAGGGGTCTTCTTCTTCAGCGCTGCACTGTCTGAATGGGGTCAAGAGAGACAATTGGTAAGAAGTTAAGACCGATTATAGGATACATGGTTAACACCATAATTACGGACACAGCGAGCATTGAAATTCTCAAGGGCCTTTATGGTTACACCAGGAGATTTAGACGTAGCTGATTTTTATTCCTACCTTCCCTCAAAGATGGCGGGTGACAGAAAGTAAAAGCTGCACTGGCAGGCATTTTCTTTGGAAACTTCAGTTATTACACTTACAAGTTTACTTCCTCTCGTATGTATATTGGGGTTACTTTGATAACTAATGCATTATCTCATTGCATTTGTGTAGGATGTATGGCAATGATGCTCACCGTCTTTGGGTGGGGGGGTAAATATTGTAACAAATTCATTGGCATAAAATAAATACAAGTAATTCCAAGATGTTAAGTTGCAACCCTCTGGTGAAACGCCCATTATTTGGGGTATATTTATAAGGAAACTGGGAAAGTTGCCCATTTCTCGAAATTCCTATGGAACTAAAGCTAAGGGAGGGATTGAAAGGCAGACGCCATGGTTACACGACTAGGACCGTTTTCCATGGAAACAAACGTAACTTCCCAAGAGACAAACAGTTAATAACCGGGTTTTTTTTTATACAGTTTTACATTTGTGTGAGCAGCAAACAAAGGAAAGAAAACAAAAAATGTGACAAACCAACGTTTAAAGGAAACACATGCAGGTAAAGTCTAAAGATTCAAATTCATTTATTTTCACTTGATAATTTATTAGACTTTTCTACATAAAAGACTGACAATACAGACTGTTTTGACTGCAACAGAAATTTCCTTGTGAGGATCAATGACACCTGTTCTGAATGAAATGAAGTGAGGAAAGACACAGGTGTGGTGTTGGAGGGGAACGGGGACAACAGATGCACAGGGGAAAGACATGGGGGGTGAACGGTATGGCACGCTTTTAACTCCCTTGCCTCTGAACGCTTTGCTTTCACTTACTATTGCCATTTTCAGGTTTATCAAACCTCCACCCAACCCTATCGCTACTCCCTGCATCCCCCGGCCCACTATCAGGTAGGAGGCGTCCTAAGCCTTTATTTAGCTCCTGCAGCCAGGGGTCAACGTTCTGAGGTACTAGACCAAATGTTACTTTTCGCAGAAAAAAAACGTGCCGGCCTGATATGTTGTTCGACCTCTGCTGGGTGGGGGTGGCGGTGCAGCATGGTTGGGGTGCTTAATGCAAATCAAAAAAGGGTTCCAAATTAAGCGACATTCAAGAGAAAAATATAGATCATCTCATTAATTTCTCATGGTAGTTTTAGTACCTGATTAGGTTAAACGAGGAAAGCGGGGGGGCGGGAAACGATTCCTTCTACCGAGAATCCTGGCCTTCTCTATGTCAAACCCTTACTCAAGTCCTTTTTATTTCAATCAATAACATCTCCTTAGTTCCAACCCTCTATATACTAAACCCAGACTTGCCCTTGCGCTCGGCGGTGGAAGCGGAGGAACCGCGTGCTAAGGCTTCCGATTGGACGCCGTTGCTCTCGTCGCCTTGCTCCGCCCCCTCACTGTGCGGCTTCATGATCTGGCCCAGGATGAGGGCCAGCAAGTTGGCCTGCTCCTCCTGGCTGAGCGAGGGCTCTCCGGGTGCCGGGGACAGCTCCTGGGGCTCCGGGGGGGGGTGAGGCCTGGAAGGTTGGTGCGGTGGAGGAGGCGGAGGCGGAGGCGCGGCCCGGTCCTCTGACGCCCCCTGCTGGTGAGACGCCTCAGTGAGGGCGCTGAGGGACTGGCTGAGGCTGGTGGGATTGGAGACGTTGAGGAGCTGGGCCACCTGGGGCAGGGTGAGGTCCGTCTGGCCCTGGAGGAGGTTGAGCAGCACGGCCAGCTCTGTCTGGTTCAGCTGCTCTGCTGCCACCCCCAGGCCTGGAGGAACGCGTAACCACCACAAGAAATAATCAAGTCACGCACTGATTATGCATCTTATTTCTATAACGGAATAATAGTTGAGATAACTTAATAGTAGGGCTGTAACGATACACCAACTCACGATTCGGTTTGTATCACGATTTTTGAACCACGGTTCGATACATCCCACGATTTTTTTTAATTTAAATAGCATTTTATTTAAACAACACTAATATAACAATTAACTTAATGTAACATTTAATAACAAATAATTTGGAACACTGAACAGATTTGAACAGAAAGAATACTATTAAAGTATAGCTAAATTAATAAATAACCAAAGATTGCAGTGGGAGGATGCTTGCAGGTAGGCAAAAACCCTCATATAGTCCATATGAGGACTTCGACGGCTGTGGAGAAATGCAATCCTCCGTAGCCACGGAGAGCTGTCATCACAGAGAGGGCATCTCTTCGCATGCTTACTTATCGATAAGATAGGGCGGTGTCAGCAGACTATTATTTAGACAAATTATTAAAAAAAGTTCAATCTGACAATTTGACCGGAGAGTTAGAAAGGGCGTATCTCGCTTCTGCCTTCTCACACCGCGAGACAGGTTCGTGGCTTTGAGTGTCGCGATTTTGGTTTCGATACGCGTATCGTTACAGCCCTACTTAATAGTGTAATAATTTCTACATGATAAGATCCATAAATTGTCATTAAAAGTTTATATTTTTTTACAATAATGACAACTACAATAAGCCTTAAAAATGTAACGTCAGAAAGTAGTCCAAACCAATCGAACCAATTGGATATTAGTTCTGTTACTTTTGAAGTTACCTGACAGCTCATTGGCTGTGACCAGGGCGGAGGGCGGTCTTCCAGGCGGAGGGGGCGGGGCTGCAGCAGGACTTGATTGCGGCCGGCTGTTTTCCGTAACAGGCGGCCCTGCGGGGTCCTTGCGGGACACTTTGGGCACAGGCACTTCCTCGGGCTGCCCACTCTGGCGCGCACGCCGCCGCTTCTTGCTCCACAGCTCGTGGCAGTCCTGGTGGTGAGGAAGACTGCAGGCCGGAGAATAAGAAGCAGAAGAATGATGGAAATGTGCATCTTGTTTGGCCAGAGGTTGCACATTTTTGTGAAATGCTAAGATCCCCTATTTTAACTTCCGCATGAAAGTTTTCAATAAGTCAGCTGTCGTGACAGTCAAAGTTTTAAGAAAAAATGGACAAAGTGGATTCCATAGGAGAAAGTGCGAGGGCCATTGTCAAAACCCAACTCAAACTTTCTCAAGTTAGAAATAGAAAATAGAACTCGAAAACCCAACTAGAAAACCCAACTCAAACTTTCTCAAGTTAGAAATAGAAAATATCTACTCTTTCCTAGAGAATTTCTTCCCTACAACTATAATCACTTGGGTCAAAAATAACCCTGCTCAGGGTATCTATGGTGACGTCGCGTTTCCGCCGCTATACTCACTCAGGCGGGGGCATCCTGCTGGGCTCCACGTCACACAGGAAGTCACTGTTGAGGGCCTGCTCCGCCGTGCACCTCCGGGCCGGGTCCAGGGTCAGCATTCGGTCCAGCAGGTCCAGGGCTTGGCTCGGCAGACTGAGGAGGAGCCGGCAAACTGTTCACTCAACTTTATTCATTACATATGGCCCTTTCTGGGCCAAAACTGCAATAGAGAGTGCCCAGCAAGTGAAATGACCAGGGAACAACTTCGGAAAGAAATACGCATATTGAGGCATCTTTAAAACCAAACAAAATAATTTCTCAAACAAAAACCAGCTAAAAGAATTTGCCCGCTTTGCTTATTCCCCGTGTTATTTTTAACATTGTCCGTGTCCAGATGCAGCCGTGATTTTTGTTGCACTCGCCCCCTCTTGCTGTGTAAGCGCGTTCCGAATGGGGCGAGCTAGTGACATGGATTATATTACCAACAAGTTTAGCAGCTGCCATAGCTGTATATTGGATTGTCCAACACAAGTAAGAATTCCAATGAGACAAAAACCTCCTACACTCACCCTCGGGACTTAGTGAAATGTTGCCCTGCAAACAGAATAAGACAATATCAGACTTCCTAAAACGCATCTAACTTGATACATGATCCTAACTGTGCGCCTCAAGTCTCCAAGTCTGTGAGCGTGTGCAGTGGCATGTGAAGACAGAATTTAAGTTTGTGGATTTGATATAAAAACAAAAAAAGATACAGCTACAGGAGGTGGTAACCCCTTTTTACACCACGAGCGGGTAAGGTAACCAAAGACATGATTGATTTATACCTCGTGTCAACAATTAACCTTGGGTCATGCAATTCATTCAAATCTTTTAAGAACAAATAAAGGGTAATGGTATGATTTCCGCAAAATTGATAGCCTAAGAGACCAGTACCGTAATTTTCGGTCTATAAGCCGCGCCTTTTTCCCCATTTTTCGATTCTGCGGCTTAAATAACGGTGCGGCTAATCTATGGATTTTTACAGCTAACGGCCACCAGGGGACCTCCTAAATCTATGGATTTTACAGGTTACAGTCCAGCAACTTTAACTCTATGGGCTCTATGACCGGTCCACGCCCCCCCACCATTAAGCGGCGGGCTCCAGTGCGGCTTATATATGTACACATCATTCAATTTAGCTGCTGCGGCTTATACTCCGGTGCGCCTTATAGTGCGGAAAATACGGTAGCTCCTATGGCAGACTGTTCCAGAGATGAAGACCGTACACACCAAAAACTAATCTATAGTTGCAGTGCTTCAACAGTGAAGCCAAAAAGCGATATCCTGGGCCTCTGGCACTGTTCCTGCAGCAATTTGTTGGGTGTTGTGACCTCTGAAATGACGTAGCTGTGCGTCTTGGCTGAGTGCACCAAGTACTCGTCCACAGCAATGCTCTGGCAAAACAGAGACTATATACATCTCATGGCCGTGCGTGGACTGTCCAAGCACTTGAAAAAAAACTGCACATTACGGCAAGTATCCGCCTTCACATACACCCGGCTGTAACGATGTGTCATGGATTGGGGTTGGTTATTACTGTGGTTACATACAAGGCAAACTCCTCGCGCAGACGTCGGCGGTACTGCTTCTTGGGCTTCATGGTGTTGAAGAGGGGGAGTTTGATGACGTCAGGCCACACCCCGGGACAGGGGCTCCCACACAGACGGCTGGGGACAGACCAGACAGACAGACCACGGACACGTCAGACCACAGAGTACGGCCATTCTTTATTTTGATCACATAATGTTATCGTCTAGCCTGTCTCCGTCTGCGGCGTGTGAAGCATTGTTCAAACTGCCCGTTGCATTCTAGTAACATTTAAAAGTTTGAGGGCCTCATACCGAGTGCACCTCATACCTGAGGTGCGCTTTAACCCCAACCAGGAGAGGGGAACCACTGATTCAACGGAATTACTTCATGCAGGCGACAACTGCGTCTTCTGATGGGCAACCTCACCTGATGAGCTCCAGCTGCAGCAACTCCTGGTTGGCCTGGAAAATGGGCTTCTTGGTGAAGAGCTCTCCTAATATGCACCTGAGACGGACAACAGGTAGAACCAGGGACAGTCAGATAGGGACCACCGATGAAATGAGAACAACTCATTAACAAAACAGAGAAGACTGTTTTAACATTCTGAATCTATGTGCAAATACCCACAGCTAGTGTTTCTAATTACATGGAGGTGCCAACGTGTAGAGGAATAACAGAATTAACAGCACCTCTAGACATATTTTAGGCTTGAGAATGTTGTTGGCTAGAGACGTCTCGCATTTTGCCTACATTTAAATTTGGTGTTGAATCTGTTCAGATGGATAGGGCAAGATTAAACAGAGAGGACTGAAGTCCTCGAGTGGAGCAAGTGATATGTTGACTGGAAGGGCCAGAATTTACTCCAACTTAAAAAGTTCAATATACAAGATTTGCTATTTCAAGCTAGCGCCAGTCTGTTTGCTGAAAAATATATTTAAATGAAAAATCACTGCTCCTTAACCCTCACCCTTGAAAATGGCCCTTTAAGATTCCTTTCCTATTTTTCGCTAATGGTCCAGGACAAGGTCATTCAGAGCGTGACCACCTTCTGAACTCAGTGGTATTTATTACTCATTTAGTTTAATAAATCCAGACCGTTTCACGTATTATGTATATGAAGGTTTATTATAATGGATTAGATTACAAGCTTAAGACATTATTTTCCTTAGTATCTCAGTTTTCTCAGCATTCAACAACATCCATTAGTGTTCAAAGTGTTCTTAACAGCAGGGCGAATTGTTGAATAACAATTGTTTAGAACAATATGATCTATGTGGTAAAGGCATCCTAGCCGTTGCACACGATCTCCTTAGATCAGTGGTTTTCAAACTGTGGGGCGCGCCCCCCCTGGGGGGCGCCAGAGTTCTTCAGGGGGGGCGCGACGTGAGAAAAAAAAAGAAAAGAAACCTGAAAGTCGATGATTCAAATCATCAGTCGTACTTCAACTGTAAAAGTAACATAACTAATTCAATTTTCAATCGTTTATCTTCGTGCAAACCATTTAACAAATCTACACACTTGTATCTTCAATAATATCTAAACAGAATTTCGACATCATTTAAAATGTCTTCAGAATCACAGTTTTAGTTTCATAGCGCTTCGTTTTCAGCTGTTTTCATTGAAGACGTCAGCCCATTCTGATACACCTACTTCTAGACCTCGTAACTCATTCATTTTTCAACCGTTTACCATCGTTCAAGCCATTAAACAAATCTACACACTTGTATCTTCAATGCTATCGAAACGGAATTTTGATAGCATTTATACTTTTTTCAGAATCACAGTTTTAGTTTCAAACCGGCATCGTTTTCAGTTGCTTATAATAATTTAGGTCACCATAGCAACGCCGGTAAACAAACCCCGCCGAATAGTCGAATCTCTGGACTGAAAAGGCAGATCTGATTCGACTCAGAAAATTCCGAGTTGGGGACCCTGAATGAATCTGTGTAAACTGGCAGGTTACACAGATTAAGATGTTCAAATGTATTTAATGTTCAAAAAGCTTAAGCTAAAACATGCTTAGATAAAGTTGTTAAATTGTGTTAAGAAATGTGTTTAAAAACGCACAACGATGTTGTAATGTTTCAGAAATATGTTTAAAATGTTTAAAAAATATGTTTAAAAAATATGTTTCAAATGTTTAAAAAATATGTCTGGGGGGGGCTCAGCTGAATTTTTTTCTCTGAGGGGGGGCTCACTCTCTCACACTTTGAAAACCCCTGCCTTAGATGATTTGGTGGCTAATAAATAAAATGGGTGATAAGGAGGGCCAAATAAACTAGCTATCCACTGTTTGTTGTTCCATCATTTCCCTTGTCCCACAATTGTCTCCTGCACTCTGCCAATATAAAGTCAACCAGAATCGTTGAATACACCACGTTAGGGCTGGGCGATATGGGCCAAAATGAATATCTCGATATTTTTTTCCTATATCTCGATACACGATATATATCTCGATATATTTTGAATCTCCTCTAGAGCACATCATAAATGCTCGATTCAACCATGTCTGGCATAATGTTACGTCAGTAATAATTCTAGTATTCCTGAAATATAAGTCTGCATGTAGATTACATGAAACAACATATTGTTTAAACTCATTAGTGCTTTGTATTGGAACAATTTAGAACTTGCACATAAGAAAAGGAAAATCACAACAAGTTAGATTTACCAACAGCATTTATTCAAACCGTTAATTATTTATTAACTGTTTGCATAATAATTATTATATATACACTGGCAGATGACGGATCCAATGCTATTCTTTTTCAAAACCAAATCCTCAGTTTCCATCCTTTTTTCTCTCTCGCTGTTCTCACTCACCGGTCGGAGGTACACACACCTACAGCAGCGCGCCGTCCAGACTACGTCACACACGCGCGTCCATGAGAATCTCGCGGACTCGCAACCGGCGGGGGGAGTGAGTGTGTTTGTGCCATTGCATGTCTTTACCTTTTGTGGAAGAGGGAGAGACGTCGGAGGCGCACAGAGCTTTTGGCCGTGATATTATACAATTATATTATATACTATTATATATAGAGCTCCGGGAGTCGCAAACGGCAACAATCACTTTCTCCTCCATGCTGCAGTTCACCCCGGACTGCACTGCACTGAGTTTGACGGTTGAACGCTGATTGGCTGTTTACGTTACACATGTCACTCAGTGGCCACGCTGTTGAACGCTGATTGGCTGTCATCACGAGAAATTAAAATACATTTCAACTCGAGCGAATTTGTCGCGCCACAAATCCTCGTGAACGCGCTCGCCTGTGCACGGCGAAAGTGTGGCGCGACAAATCAAAACTTGTTGCCGGTTTTCTCTCGCGAAGAATTCGCCCGATACGCGTCTACATTCACTTTATATGGGATTTTGTCGCCCCGTCGCGTTTGGTGTGAACGCACAATGAGTATGCCGGCGGCGGCAAAAATAAACAGATTACGTGCCAATTTGTATTCGATGTTCGCGACAGGGGCATTTTATACATCCCCTGGAGAACATCTCGCGATACATCGCATGTATTCGATATATCGCCCAGCCCTACACCACGTTATAGTTCCGCCCAAGTGTACGACTGTATTATTCTGTTATGATGGTATTTGAAGGAATGTATTTTGGCCAAAAGACGCCACTTCTTAAAGCCAACAACTAAACTGTACGATGATTTACTAATGACGGGAGTTAATCTTAAAGGGTAATTCAAAAATTTAACCCAGAGTCTTTTTCAGCATTAAGACCCATAAAATTAGCCCTCCAGACCATTTTTTTCGTTGATGATCGTGTATAGAGCTTGCCCGAAGCAACGCTTACGGCCCAAATGGCTTCCATGTTATTGCCCGATCGATCTTCTATGTTGACTACAAACCATTTGAGTAGTGTTGTATATAAACTTCCAAAGCTTTTCAAATCTTATTTGTTGTTGTATTGGTCCCTAATTTGCAAATTAAACAATGTACAAAGTAATTAAGGTGCAAAGTCAAAACAAGAAGTGATTCTGAAGAAAGATTTTGTGAGAGGACCAATCACAGCCCTTGCCGTCTCCGTTGCGTCAACGGATAGTTAAAAAATATTGGAATGCGCACGTAAACTACAGAGAGGGTCTCCGACAGGCTTTCCGGCTGCGGAGATGGCTCTCCGTGTCTACGTACAGCACTTTAACATGCACACGCATTTGAAAAGGCACCACCCAGGTGTTACCATCACCGTTGCTGTGAAAAAAAAAAAAGCTGTACAAACCCAGCTCACGACACTATTTCAACAACCCGTCTGGGAATTCAGAAATACAAATGCCATAACTAAGACTATTGTCGTTTTCATTGCTGCTGATCTACGGCCATTCTCCGTTGTTGACAAACAAGCAGTTTTTTTTAATATTTGCTCATTTTATGGGTCTTCATGCTGAAAAGGACCCTGTGATAATTTTTTGCCGGGATTATACTTTAAACAGGCAGGACGCCATTACATGAAAACAAGTTGAGACCTTGTGTCAAAGCCATTGGTCTGGTATATGAATAAAATGTCCCACCACTCAACAGCTGGACTGAAACATGGAAGTGCGCTTTCAGATATTACTAACTAGGAAGTTTGTTTCATTGATTGGTCAACTGCTCAAAAGGCTTCAATATTTGTACGTGTATGTAGAGTATGCATGTCTTGGAAAGAGTCCTACTCACCCACAGCTCCAGACGTCGATGGCGGGACCGTACCTCTCTTCACCCAGGAGGAGCTCCGGGGGACGGTACCATAGTGTAATCACTTTGTTAGTGTACGGGCGACTGGGGAGAAGAAGGTAGGAACATTCCTCAGCGTCATAAAAAATACATTTTAGATGAAATGTGATTGAGCGACACAATCCCATTCTCAAATGTCAATCTGTGGACTGGATTAACAGCATGGGAACATGAGTTTATATGACGCATTTTGTGAACAATGGGACAAAATTCTCAAATCAACACATACAGCCTAACGCTATACGAGACTGCATAGGCCAACTGAAGGTAGCCCGTGTCTAGCATTTACCCTGATATCTCCCAACTTTCAAAAACAATATGGCTACCTTTTTCCATATGCACCGTCTTTGCCCTGAAATACAAAGCATCTTGAGAGACGCTCCTATCCAACATCTTAAAACGGCATCTAGACCGGGACCCTCTGGTAGTTCTGTTTGGCATAAAATATGATCCAAAATGGTGCCGGAAATGGCCAGTGTGTTGTTGGGCTTACATCCTGTTGCTGTACCTCCAGTGTTCCTCCTAGAATTGTTTTCATTTTTGTTTACATTTAAATAATGAAAGATTATTTATTTCATACAAATAAATATGAACTTTGGCCTGGCCCTGTACTATAACAACAACTAGCAATGTTGGGACTGCAAGTGATCCCAGAGGCATTCAGTCATCCACACAATGACTATCCGATCGGCAACCCTTTTCAAGCGAATCAATGGTTTTCACAGTAAACATTCTATTTCATGCCATGTCTTACAAAATGTCTGGTCGAGGTTTGGAATCTAACCAGCGTCCCATGGTTTATGTGGCAAACGCTGCTATCTAACACATGAAAGCATGCAGACTCAGACATACATCGAGAGTCACACTCAGACATAAAATTCCTATTTCGACTTATCCTCGATAAGTCGATTGGCGAACACAGAGCTTGCGTGTTGTTCACGGATGTCATATGCTCTGTGTTCGCCGATCTACCTATCGAGTCTTAAAGACAAGATGACGTCGTGTGTATAAAGTGTCATTTTTAATAAACAATCTGTACACCTACAAAGTTATCAATGCCTCGTTTTATATTTTAAGAGCCTTATTATACTACCACAGAAGTGTCAGGCTACTTCTAGCCTTTTAAGTGGTTCAAAATAGCAATTTAGTTTTTACCTTAACGCATGCCCCCATCGTTCCAAAATAAAAGCGTTTGTGGAATCGGCTAAAAACAGCCAACTTAAGAATGCGTCTACATGCGCATTCAAACAAACAGCCCAACCCGTTATCATATTAAACATATGCCAGATCCAATTTACACCGGATTTCTCCTTCAAGTTACCGTAAGTCTGACAAATTTTGCTACGTATTTTTAGCTATAATGTGTATATAGCTAATTTGAATAGGGTAAATACTGATGTATTTGATAAACCCTTCCCTTGTATTTTTTTATATACTTGCAAAATAAGACAAGTCTGATTCTGATCAGACTCATCGTCAATAATTTTTTTGCAAAAATAGACATGATAGCTTTCTCAACCAGTGGCTCTGAGGGGGAATTTTATGAGACATGGGGTCCTTTTTGACCTACTTTAATTAGACGCAATAGGAAAAGCATGACATGCATACTACCTCTGCCCTTGACATAAAATGACACCCGACTTCATGGAAATAGCTACAACATGGTATAATTTCTTATTTTTCTAGATACTGGGCGTAAGAGAGATTGTGCGTAAACAAGGGGGCAGGGATGTCTTATTTTATTACCGTCACTATTGTCCATCGTGCACTGTGCAGAGCTGTAGTCGAAACCACCTTTGTCGGGTCCAAGACCAGGGCTTGTCGAGTCCGAGTCAAATACAAATAAATTGTTGTTTATAGCTCCAGTAAGGCACCCAAGCCAAAATATGCGCAGGGTGCATTGACAAAGCCATAAACCGACCTTTGTCACTGTGTTGAGTGGCATCATATCTATCCCAATGAACTCTGCCTTCTCTTTATTCATTTTGCGTTGCCGTTTTGAATAGCGTTTACATATACTCTGGATCATTTCAGTAAGTGATTCCTGCCGAGTGTTTTTCTACCTACTTGACACCCTGGCGGTTGGGTTTTTGACAGGTTCTTCGTTTTATGTCAATGTCAACAAATCAAAGCGTAGCGTGGAAAGTTGTTTTGTTCATCTACTGCTCTCACTTGCATGACACATGAGCGTAGGGTATGAACCCCACATGGCCTGGTGTTACAGATTGCGACCCTCTGGTCAGATTGTTTAACGTTAAAACAAACACTTTATCAATTTTAAAAGTAGCTTTTGTGGAATGCAATTCTAGTATTAATTCTAGAATGTTGACCGAGTGCAAATACCACCAAGTCAGACGATAAGAAAACGTCTTGAGACCGGACTCCAGTACTACAGCCCAGGCACTGTACTATCGTCACTGTTTGACAATGTTCTATGTACAACATTTGCTGTATATTTTAGGACAATGTGGAATAGGCCTGCCTAACCGTGGGAACTTTTATTGATAACTTCAATAAAAATAATTGGAAAAGGGTGACGTGATGTATTGGGTAACAGAAGTGCTGTTGATTGATAGTGGTCCAAATCTTCCCAAACATTTGCTCAAATTGTCTGCATTTAAGATGGAAATATGGGCTAGATGTAGCCCTCTGAAGGAAAATGGCAGTTTTGAGGGATCTGGCTACAGCCCCTTCCATAAATGATAGTATAGAGTGGGAGTGCCTTGTGAAAGAGATTGCGTTGTGCATTGTCTACAAGACGCTTCGGCCTGGCTCAAATGTGTATGGGTTTCATTTAAGGCATGTATGCCCTCCACTGGCAAATCATACACTTTATTCACAGAAAAGGAATGGGCAAACCTATACGCTAGTGACCTCTAGTGGCAACACCATGGAATTGCGACACTAGCATTCCAATCACCAGGGCACACACGAGCACCCTAAACTGCCAGAATAAATCAATGCATGAAATCAATAAAGCTGTAAGACGTAAGACAACTTTTGAACTTTCAGAAAAAAGTTTTAAGGACGCAAACGGTAATCTTACCTTTCCTCCGAATTGTAGAGCCGGGCAAGACCAAAATCAGCTAGCTTGATCTGACCACTGTAGAGAGGAAGCAGAGAAACGCACCCAGAGTTTAACAAACTGCTCAACAAAAGCACAGTAAAAGATTTGGAAATGGTTACACACCCCTAGACCCCTTTGACAGACACAAAAATTGGCGTCCCATAATACTAGTTACGGGGAAATCCGGTGTCAAATGGATCTGGGATATGTTAAGTATAACGAGTTTGAATGTTCTTAGGGGCGCAAAAATACGCCTATACGGCGCATTCTTAAGTTTACTGTTTTTAGCCGATTCTACCAAAAAGCTGGACATTTGAATGCTAAGGGCATCCTTATCATAATACACATATCCCAGATCCATTTTACACCTGGTTTCCCCTTTAAGGGTCTGTTCTTTCTATGTACCAGTGAGAGAACAATCCATGGCCAATGTGCCTAATGAGGAACAGATCAGATCATCAGTTCAGATTTGTGCTTAGGAGTTTACACAAATATATTCACCAAAATACTTGTGATCCTGTGTGTGCGCAAAATGAACCTATGGTATGCACTAAAGCGTAACCGCGCAACTGACCGATATATCGGCTGACATTGGCCCATCACAAATATATAGGATCGTCTGATATGAAAACATTACAAAAGGTGTTGCAAAAATCAAGTTTCGGTCAGGCTATAGTTCGCACTATAGTTCGTACGAGACACGCACGGTTGGCCAAACACGAACCGGCTCCAGAATAAAGACTTCTTTATTCAGGAATGAATCAATACAGCTGGCCGGTTTACTGATTTTGCTGAAACATCATCATGGCTGTGGAAATATGTCTGTGTGTGCACGTGTGTACGACGCACTCAACAACTCAACTGCGGCAGAAGGTTTTGGGGGCGTAATGTAGGCAAATTCACAATTCTCATGAACATTTATAAACATTAATCACCAAGTTGGAATTCTTCATGTCTACAAATAGTTTGCAAGCATTAGCTGAATCTGATACGGCACACTTAGTTATACATACACACAAAGGTAAAATCTAGTAAAAAAATACAAATATTCTCATATGCGACCAATGTCCAATGTTTACATGATGTCCAGGCACCAATGGTGCCTGGACTGGGTTGCACCAGATATGCGTGAATTTGTTTTGATTTAGTAATGTGTAAACCGTTAAGACTAAGTAAATCATTAAGTTGTAACTAGACAATGAACTTAAGGAAAGCTGGTGAAACTGCCATCTCTATACATTTGTCATGGCTGAATTTTATTTTGAGTTCAGTATGCCTTTAATTCTATGTTCACATTTCCACCGCTCATATACATAACTATAGAGCAAAAGCAATGCATTTTATTGTGAATGCATATTCTTACTTTGCTATTTAGTCATCTTCTATTATTACTTACCTGTATTTCTGCTGTGACGCCCAACTTCTGGAATTAATTAAGTCTTCTGTTATAGCCTATATTTGCAACATACCTATATCATAAATGACCAAGACCCTACTTAAGTTGTGTATTCGTGTTGTCACAGGTCGTTCTTACCTATTGTTCAGCAGAATGTTAGAGCATTTGATGTCCCTGTGCAGAAAGTTCTTCTTGTGGCAGTAGTCAAGGCCTTCCATCAGCTGTCGCATGAAACTGCGTACGTGCTCCTGGGAGAACTGGACCAGGCCCGACTCCAGAAGACCCATCAGGTCGTGGTCCATGTACTCAAACACCAGATAGAAGGCACCTTGACACACAGGCAGCAGGACGCAGACAGCAAGTTAGGGATCATACACACTTACCATTAGACATTAGACACTAGACAGTTAAAGAGCGGATTATGTATTAAGAGATTTGTTGATCGTTACTCATTAATGTCATTGATGGTATTGTCATTGATGGCGAGTCATCAATCAAGTAAAAATATGATATACGAAATTAGATATACGAAATTAGAAAGGGAAATATTTTGTTTATAATTCCGTTTTACGGATCATCAGGAAATTAATAACTAACTTTGTCTTGACCACAAGCCAGATAAAAAAGGTCATTCTTGCTTATGGTGGTAACTTGTAACAGGCCTTTGACCATTACATGACAGTTGAATGGTCATGGCTAGAGACGTCAGACGACTAGGGTGGACAAGTTCTGGTCTCTTGATCGATTGTTTGGTCGCACACATCTTCAATGACAATCACTGAAGTTCCTTTACTTAGGAAAAAAGTGCTTCTGAATAGATTATTCTCAGAAGTGAGAAAGATTTGCGGGAGGGATAAATGCAGTCTTTGATTTTTTAATTATTGTTTTAGGAATAACATTAATACAATTATTCAAGGCTCTGTAGTTTCGGTTAAAGAATCTTATGGTTTAATAGACCAAGACATATAAAACAGGTTGAAACACCCTAGTTACACAACTTTGAACAAACCAAATTTAAGGAAGACTGCTACTCGTAACTGACTGAACATTTACTCTTCTCCAAACTAATGACAAAATGTCAAAGAAATCATAAAATTTAAAGAGAAGCAAAAAAGTATGCAGACATAATACTGCAAAACGTTAGGCAAAAGTTATCGTGATGCTCATATTTTCTTGTTTAACGTTTGAAAGGCTTAATTGTATACCTATATACCTATGTAAGACTTTCCACCATAGCACGAATCGCGTCCATAAGGAACCATTATAATAATAAAAAAAGAATATATCTAATCTTCCGACATGTGCGCATCTACTATGCAAAGCTGGCTGATGTGGCGCTCTGCGACCCGTCTGGTGTGCGACCTAATTTAAATGATTGAAGCTCTGCCCTAACAGAGTTGGACTCGGACCAAGAGTGACCACCCCACTGACTTTCTCTGAATAGCGCTGTCGTGAAATTATGCTAAAAATACCGATATTCGATAGCATTTCATATCACGGGGTAAACTTCAGTTTTGTTCAGAAAATAACATACCCGAAGTAAATAGAGTATATCTCCCCAACTGCAAGGGCTATAATATGTAATCTCGATAGCAAGAGAAAGATTGTTCAAGTGAAAACTACTGCAGAGGACACAATTTCGACCTGAAATAATAATCAGTTGGTCATTTTTAGATGTAGCCCTATAGTACTATGAGACACTAACAGGTAGATATCTTGAGAACCCATTGTACAATTTTGACACTTGACCCCTCTTTTTAAAGGGCAAATATAATTGAATGACACCAAGCCAAATACTCGCAAATACACGTATGGTCATTATCGTGCAAAATATGAAGTTGCATTCGGTCTGAAAGAGTACCAACACGTTTGAGCTACACACGCTGTCCGTTAAGAAAATGTCGCGCAAAAGCTTGCCGTCTTTCTTGGATGTCCTACATTGTTGCGCTTTGTTTATTGTGTCGCGTTATTCTTTTTCATTGGATTTACTAGCAGGCTACTCTGTGTTGGGCTGCTATGAGGTCACGATGCTTACGTAGCTGCCGCGGCTATCGCCATCGGGCTTAAACCCCGCCCTACCATAAAAGGTACCGTCGGCGGTGGAAAAGCTAGCCGTAACTAAGCTGCTCCTAACCGCACGTACACTACCGGACATGCGTACTGGGCCTAACCGCACCCACGGGTGGAGATGCGTTAAAATAGTCAGTTTCTGCCTCAAGCGTCTGCGTTTGCCATGGAGACTAAGCGCGACCCCTCCCCCTCCCACTCTGACCTTCGACCGTGCCGTGTGCAAACGCCTCATTACCTCCCCCTCACAACACAACTAGCATGGAGGATACCGGTAAAGAAAACGAGATGGCGGCGTGAGACGAAATTGTTTCAAAGAGGAGAAACGACGGCTCCATAATGTGGAAATGGTTCGGGTTTAAAAAAACATGAGCAGCAGCTGTAGGTCATCTGTAGAGAGTATAGCAAAACCGTTGCGGCTAAAAGTGGAAGCACAACAAATCTGTTCCACCATTTACAGCAGCGGCAAAAAGTGCATTATGAGGAATGCGTAAAACTCTGTGGCTGTGCTGCTGCATCACCGGCCGCGACAGCTTCTTCTGCCCTGAAACCAGGGCCGGCGCTCGGCATAGGCGACTGCCTAGGGCGGCAAATGTGTTGGGGCGCCTTCTGGTGGCGCCCTTAATTAATGAATTAAAATATACGAAACAAGCTAAATTAAACCAAACATGTTCCCAAATGGAACGGAGAAGGGAGGGGGCGGGGGATTAAAGGAACGGCGCACTGAAACCCTCACCGTAGTACGCAGGACAATGCGACAAAGCCATCTATCCCACTCTATAGAAAATATTGAGATATACATCGTGTATCGCATTCAGCCAAAAAACATTGGAATGTCATATTTTGCCCATATCGTGCAGCCCCCTGAAAAAAAAAAAAAAGGGGTTTTGGTTCTTGATTGCTTATTGCCTCTAGTTTGTTGAGTGATCACAGAGTGATATGGTTTAGCCTGTTGGAATCAGTGGAGGCTCATCTTTCAAATAATGTAGTTTGTATAGGTCCAATTTCGTGAAAAAGATCACCATTGCTGTGCATGTGCAGTTATTAAATACAAAACCTTGTTCTTGCAAATGGGTAAATATTCGTCTTTTTAATTTCCTTGGTAATTTGCCTCAAAACCGAAGTACTTCTATACAGCACTCTAACTAAACCATTCGCGGAGGGGCTGCACTTGACATGCTAGCTATATTGGCTAACTTGTGGCTAACACCGTCACAGAGCATTGAGTCTAGTGCCGAATCACTGCCAGAGAACGCATCGAGTGAGTGATAGGAGGCAGGGCTGTGTTGACACTGTAGCGACGTGTCTGTTAACTCGCTGTCCCGAGAGAATAGAGCGAGAAAGCGCAGCTGGTATTCGAGTATCGATACTGCAGAGAATGACTCAATTTAATTGATAATCAAAACCGTTTGAAAATTTCAATATCAATATTTATCGAAAAATCTATTTTTGACAACATTAGCAGGTTGAGTTGTCGTTTACCAAGAATTTCTTTAGTTGGACTACAACCCTACATACTAAACTCAAATACTCATAATAAGGTAATTACGCAATAAATTAGGCTGTAGAAAAGGACGACAACGATCAGCAGCAGCTCTAGTCACAAATTTCCAACCTTAGCCTTTTGGTAAAGATTGTCGTTACCTTTGTCCTTCTTGAAGTCGAGCGCATCCTGCTTGTCAGTGACGATCTCCTTCATGTTGACCACACTGCGATGGTTCAGCTGCCTCAGGATCTTGATCTCTCTGATGGCCGTGATGGGAAAGCCCTCCTTTTCATTGTCCAAGCGCACTTTCTTCAGGGCAACCAGCTCCCCTGAGCAACATGGGACGATGGGACAATTAATATACAAAACACAAGAGAAGGTAGCCCAGGTGATATTTGAAGATGGGGGGGGGGGGGGTTATTCAAGCCGTTGTCTTACCAGTGTCTTTGTCCTTTGCCTTGTACACCTGACCATAAGTGCCCTCCCCGATGATACCGATTATGTCAAACTTGTCAACACAGCGCTTTCCCCAGTCACTCTGGGTCTGTTTCCGCTCCCCATATCGCGGGCAACAAAACCTGAGGAGAACGGATCAAACACATTGGCAATTTCAGAGCCGATTTTACAGAATGATTTGAGAGTTGTTACGTGCAAGTAAAAGGGACCGACTTTGGTCTCTTCTTGAGGGTCATCTCAGGTAGCAGGGAGGCCTGGCGGTTGGGGGACTGAGGTGGGGAGTGATGATGACCGCCTGGCAAGGTGGGGGGCAGAGGCAGGTCGATCAGCGACGGCCTGCTGCGCACTTCCTTCTCCTTTCTATGCATCCTCTGAGGAGGGGTGGACTTCTTTGGACTGAACACACACACACACAGAGAACGTGAAAAACGGTGTGTATAAAAGAAAGGTTAAAGGTAAGTACAGAGGGCATTGTGTTGTCGCACCTGTCCTGAGCGTCTACCAGCAGCATAGGTGGCAGTGGCAGGAGGGGCAGCGTGGAGGTCTTGTGTAGCGGGGTGGGGCGCATGGGGCTACGGGCTGCAGGGGACTTGGGCTGCGGCACAGCCAGCGGGGCCGAGGGTGGCTGAACACTGGCCTCAGACCTCTGTGATGGCTGAGGTGGTGTCGGAGGTGGGGGGGGAGGAGCCGGGCCTACTGTGGCGCTGACCGGGGGAGGCAGAGAGTGCTGCAGCAGAGAGGACGCGGGGGAAGGACAGGAGGGTGAGTCCAGCGGTGCGGGGGTTGCGTCTAACACCGGCTCCTCCACGTCAGGAGTGGCACCCTGAGCTGCCAGAGCCGATGACGACGATGGTGGCGGGGCTGGAGGAGGTTCGGCCGGCCCAGAGTCCTTTGCGGCCTGCGATGCCTCGTTCTTCGCAGCAGCAGAAGCAGACCGCGTCGAGTCCGGCTTGGGTCTGTGTGTGGGGGGGGGCGAGGCCCCACTGGCAGCGCGGGCGGCGGCGGCAGCCTGCTGGCGCTCCTTCTTCCTGCGGCTTAGCTCGGCGCCCAGGCTGGAGTTGAGCGGCAGGCGGGAGGAGGGCGGGGATCGGCTGGGGGGTCTGCTGCTGTGGGAGCCCCCGCCTCCGCCACCCCCTCCAGCCGCGGAGGAGGAGTGGCGCTTGTTGCTGCGGGGCCGCGAGGAGGAGCGCCGCGAGGAGTACTGTGGAGGGGAGCGGCTTCTGGAGGTCCCGGGGCGCCTGTGGTGGGACGAGTGACATGCCTCTTTATTTAACATGGTTGGTTAGCAGTGGGTGTTATTCTTCATCAGAAAGCAATACAATCCACCTCCTAGAGATTAACATACCAAGCAAAGCAAGACATTCACTGTAAGAAACCCTCACAAATGTGTATGAAAAGGGTAAACAAATGTTTTGGGCTGAATAGATTAACTTTAGATGCTTGCACATGGATTATGGATTTTGTTCTACACCAAATCACAAAGGTTTAATGGCTAGAACCGGTCAAACTCACCGGGGAATGGGACTGGTACTGGAGGACCTGCGGGTCCCGTACGGGCTGATGGAGCGTCTCCGTGAGTAGGGGCTGCTGTCTCGCTCGTAGCTGGACGACCGGTGCCTGCTGCCGTAGGGGCTGTCCGACCTCTGCCTGCTGCGCCTCGTCGTCTCCCGGTAGGGGCTAGGGCTCTGGGCCACCCTGCGCCTGGGGTAGCCATCCTCACTGCCATGCTGCCCATACCCGACGCCCAGAGGGCTCTCAGTACCAGCTACCCTCCTGGGACTGGGAGACTGGGCCAGGCTGGTGCCCTTGCGGAGGGGTGGGCTACTAACCCTGCTCGATGACTTGCCCTTGGGGCTGGACTTAAGGCTCTTGGAGGTCTTCCGTTGGCTCTTTTCGGTCCTGCTCCTCTGGGAGGAGCTATGGCTGCCCTCAGTCCGGCTTTCCTTCCGCTGCTGTTTATCCTTGCGGGACTTCCCTGAGCGGCTGCTTTCCTTGCTGCGGGACGAGGAGGCAGAGGAGGTGGTGCTTCCCACACTGGCTGCCGGCTTGGTGAGGGAGGAGAGCGTGAGCTCCCCACGCTTAGTCGCCACCGGGTCCACCTCGGGCTGCTCCTGGCGTCTGGATGAAGAGGCTACAGGGGCGGGGGCAACAGCGGCAACCTTCTCCTTGCTTTTTCCAGAAGTGCCCTTCTCACGGTCCTTGGTGCTCTTTTTCTTGGTGCCCTGTTCTGTGTCCCCAGGGTCTCTAACTTTGCTAGGTTCTTTGGACTTTTTGCGCGTATGTTTGTGCTCCTTGTTCTCCCTCCCCCCAGGAGCAGCACAGGAGTCTTCCCTTTCGTACTCAGGGGTGGGTTCTAATCGGTCCTTGTGACCACGATCTGATGGTTTAGCTGTAGGTGGGTCCGAAAAGGTGTCCGAATCTGAACTAATATCATCGTACTCCACAAGAGGCTTCACAGCGTTGACAGTGGGAGGCGCCGTAATGCTATGGGTAGACACTTTAGAGCCAAGGTCCAAAGATTCACGAACATGTTTCGTCGATTTGTGCCGTTTTCGTTTAACGTTAGCAGAGTTAGACATTGACGACTTTGACTGAATCTTACCGTCTTTGCTCGTCATGTTTCCACCAGACATGTGGGGCGGGACATGGGTCTGCTGGGGCCCACTACTGCTGCCACTGGCAGTTGGAGGCTGCACGGCAGCGCTAATGCTAGATTCCGGCTTCTTCTTGGTCCCATGGTGTCGGTCCGACCCAGGCATTCCTCACGTCGGCAACGGTACCTTTTCTGCGCGTGGGCCCCTGTGGCCCAGGCGGTACATTCACAAGGAAACAGTATTCCCAAATGCCAAAAAATGTTGCAAACAAGCAAACAAATGAAATGGAAAATAAACAAACCAGGCCTTTCCTCTCCGGTCTTCAATGCCACTTCATTCCATTACGGTCGATCGCATATTTACAGTCAGAAAATGAAAAAGGTAGTTACCCAGTGAGATAGGAACGTTGCTTTGAATTCGTCAGTAGACAAAATAAAGAAAATCCAGACCAAGAATCAGATCATTGTGGTCTACTCCGTTTCAATTTTGGTAGCCTGCTAGCTAGCTAGCGCTGAGCAGCTAGCGTGCTGATTGGTGAAAAAATACGAAAAATACCCTTTTTTAAAAGATTTCCTTGTCCGGTGCCAAGTTTAGCATTGTGTATTTATTCCACAGAATTGCAGCTTTAAGAGTTTAGAAACGGCAATGAACGTCATTAAAGGCGTTCTTGTTTCTCGGTTGGAAAACTTGACCCGGTTGGTACTGTTTACAATCACGTTCCCTTTAATATATTTTTTATCTCCTATAAATTCAGTAATTATCTGAAATTATAGGATATTCGTGTGCAGTAAATGTTCCAGTTTATTATAAATGGCTCTGGGAATCAACCAGGCCTATATTTAGGGCGATGCCAGTGGATTTAATAACATCTACAGCCCTATCTGAATGAGACTGCAAACGCCATTGTGGCTCCCGTGACTAGCAGGTTTTCCTTACGGTGGTCGAGACCGGAAATGTAGAGAGCTGTCAATCTTCAACGTAACTAAGCAACCTCCAATCACGATAAACCACCCGCCTTCTGTTGTAGAGCGCCATGGTTTGCTCACTTTTCGACCTGACGCATCACTTTTTAAAATCTTTGCTAAAATAAAAACGATGCTTTATTATTTGGGGATTATTTAATTTGATTATTTTATACATATATATCCATAGATACCGTTCTCGAACAGCAAACAGTATAAAGGAACGTTTTATTTTTGGGTTGCATTATATTCTAGCCCGATCCAGCAGTCACATAATAAATGTATTTTATTCATTGATTAATAATATGTTAAAATTATGACACTCTGTTAGGTTAACAGAGTGAAATCATTTGTACATATTATTCATCAATGAATACTGATAAAAGGAATTGTATTTTATAGACCCGTATTAGAATTTACATGGCTAACTAAACTTCAAGGGCTCAGTAAATTAGACTGTTGTGATGTTGCCAAGTTATGATATAAACTTTTAACCCATTTAACTCGAAAACAAAAAGTACCTATAAGGAATCAAGACAGTATATACATAGCACATTTAGGCCTGCTGCCTGTAAAACTAGAGCAACAAAACCAAATAACCAATTTTTTGATGCTCTATGCCACTTTTATCTCAATCATCCAGATATTTAATAAAGGTGTTATCATCAAATATAAACCTTCTGGTTTACAAGCAGTGGTTCCCGCTGTGATTACGTAACAAGACTCATTTCATTCTATTGGCTACGTATTCACGCTTAGGGCGGGGTATACTACAAACAGGAAGTGTCAGCAACAAAGTTATAGTGCAGCCAACTTTTAGGGTAAATAATGTTTAGAACATGAATGAGTCATTTCCGCGATCATTTTGTGTGTTCGGCCAATTATCAATGTGACCAATAGTCAAAACAATTGTACTCTGAGAGAACATTATAGGCCTGGTATTATGAAAATGTAATCACAAACTCGATTAGGGGTTTGGCCTTAAGATCAATGTCCTAGATATACAAATTACACGAATCCTCACAAACAACGCAAAAAGGGCTTAGTGTAGGCACTTGACGCTAACTAAATCATGCATTAGGCCTACCCGAATGGCCCATAGGCCATCTTTTAACCGTTCAAAGAATTGCATGTAAACGTAAGGTAAAAGTAAAAAGATAATAATCTTGTGTTCCACAATACAATACAATTGCACAATGTATTAAAAGTGAATCCCATTCCAAACATCACAATTATTAGAAGGAATGTAAAAGAAAGTATTTTAGATTAAAAACAGATCTGTTTGAGAATACTAACCAATAGACACTAATCGATAAATTATCATAATCTATTATTAGTTAGTTTATAATTAATGTGGATCTAACGTCTACAGTATTTGAGGTTTTTATTGGCCAATTGTGTGGACATACTTAAGGGGGGAGGTGGTGATGGTGAAAGTGAGCCGATAAGATAACTGGCTTGTTGGCTGTTGCTGTTATGTCCAAAAATGGCACTTGCATTTGTAAATCCGTACAAATAACACACAATTTTCCCTTTGCGCTACCAAGACTACGGTAGCATGATATCTTCAGAAGACAAGTCGCAAGAAAAGAGCCAATATTTGCAAACTACACCGCATATTATATCAAATTAGTTAACCCCTGATCGAGTCGGTTAACCCACCGTCCGAGATGGGGAAGGAGGCGAATGGTGTTTCACGGAGCCGGTTTGAGGTGAGTTTGATAAAAACAATAACCTGCTTGATATTAGTATTTCTGATGTGTTTGCCGAGGATGTTATTGACGTTAGATATAGGCCCGCTGGATGCCCGCCGCTGTATTTGTTGAAAACTGCGCTTATAGTGGGCTAACTGATAGAGCTTCCGCAGTCAATGTTTGGAATGAGCTAAAAATGCTGTTGTTTTGTTGATGAAATGGCAACCTCTAGCATATAGTTCAATTGAAAACACATTTTCTCTCTTTAAGACTGTCACGCCATTCCACCTTTTTATATGACACGTTTTAAAGGTCCTCCAATGTTTTCTTTGTGCAGTCAAAACAAAGACAATGAGGTTAGGGCTAGCACGCCGCTTGTAGATGTTGACATTATGCTGTTGAACATGCAATTCACTGGTTGACTTTCTGAAGAATTTGTAGCTGTTCAATAATCGAATGACTGTCTACTGGATTTGAGGCTAGCGTCTTTAAGAAGTGTGTTTGTGTCTGTGTGTGATTATCAGGCTGTTGTTGAAGCTATCGATGCGGCCGTGTGGGGGGGCCTTGACTTGTGACTGATATATGGACCCTGATCGGCCACCATAGACAGAATGGGCTATATTCAAATTAATTGTCAATCGACCGAGGGGATATGTATTCGAGACGCATTAACATACGCATTGGAATTGCACGTAGCATACAATATACCGTTGGCTCGACCACATTAGCAGCGAACTTCCACCATTTAATACACATAGGAATGCTAAACAACATAGCATTGGCCTGATACCACCATCATCACCCAGTGTTGTTGTTGTTGTTGTATTTAATCCCGTGCTAGGGTGGGATTTGTGTGGTTTTATGTATTTTTAACAGTGCAACAGCTGACTACACGGAAGGTTCAGGCCGTAGCCCACCCTCTGGTCTGACTGCTGGGGTAGAAGTGACAGTGCTAAGTCGTGTATGGGGCAATAACAATGGGTTTAACAGTATGAAAAAGTTGAGTTATGTCAAATTATTTGTCTTGGCAAAGCGTGTCGAATAACTATTTAAGGGGAGTTGTGTCCGTTATTTGATTTAATATGCATTCGATTTCAATGACCGTTTCACTATGGCCTTTCTGCGCTTCTTTTTTTTCGTTTTATGTGTTGATTTATTGTCTCCAAAACGTCGTCTGCATTGCGCTCATGTCAGGGATTACAATACCCAGTCTTTACCCGTTGGTGTAAACTCACTGCGTCGTTTTTTTTCCGGAAATGCCCCTGGATTATTTTACTGTCGGCCAATGCTTTAGTCGAGTTGTCGGAGTAAATTTCCCCTAAATATCCCATTTCTTCTACTATTTCAAAAAGTTACACGTAGCCGCTGCATGGGGTCTCATAGGTTGTGTGTATGGAAAAGAGACAGAGGCATTGACCCGGAGCTCACTGTTTTGTTTTGTTCCAGTCATTTGTTTTAACAGGTACTAAATTCGTTTGTTTGTGTGGACTGAGTGAATGCCTTGGTCAATTATTAAACATTTCCAGATGTAAATGCTATTATACATTCTATTATATGCATTTTTAACACGATCAATAGTACTCAAGGGACCTAAATGTATATATATATATTTTCTTTTATAATTGCTTTTAAGCCTTTGCTTGTAAACCCAGTGTATTTGCTCAAACTATTGTAGTGTTGACCTTTGTGTGTGTATGTCATCTAATCAAAAAAGATGTATTTTGGGGGCAAGTAATAGTTTAAATACGTCCACAGCAACATAGATAAGATAAATTTAGACACCATCAAAGTCTTGTTGTGACAAACAGATAATCCCATCAGGACTTTGCCTGGCCCCTCTCTCCCCTGTCTGTTTTTTATCCTTGACATTGAACCTATGTCAGCTGATACAATTGCAGTTGTTTATGCCTGTATACTGGTACTGCCCCTGGGCTTGGGAATCACAGTGGACATATTCAATCCCATCTGATCGAGGGGGAATGGGGTGTCGTGTGTTGAGACTCTTAGAACCCAGCCCACGACTAACAGTGCTCTTCCTGTGCTCTCTCCAGATGTTCTCAAACAGCGACGAAGCGGTCATCAATAAGAAGTTGCCCAAGGAACTGTTGCTACGGTGAACACTCACTCTCACACACTGCCACACAGAGCTATATCTGTGATTAAAAACAGCTGCTTGGAGCTGTAAAACATTCAGATCGATTCAAGTGGAAGAGGCAGGAGTCTCTGACCACACTCAAAATGGAGGCCATAGCTCGAGACTGATCTCCTTGCCAACAGAGTGGCCTTAGCCTTGTCTGCTGACTCTGCAGAATGCTTGGGCCCGGTTTACAACAACCTGTTGAGCAGACCAGCACACAGGACTCGTTCCACCCTTAATTTAGCCTTGAATCTACGCAGAAATGTGTTGTGATTGGTTGGTCTGTTTTATAAACGGATGCGGTACACCTCACCTTAAGATTCACAAAACCGGCTGGCTGAGAAAGGTAAACATTGCACCTCCGCAAATGGGTCAACAACAGCAGTGTTGCTATGTTTGCTCTCACCACGGTGTATGTGTACAGAAGCTGTGTTCAGCACCAATAGTGGTGGTGGTTGAAGGGAGAGCCCTGGTGCAAAGTAGGATTTCTGGCAGTGCAGTACAGGATTCTGACCCCCCACCTCTGTCTTCCAGAATCTTCTCCTTTCTCGATGTGGTGACACTCTGTCGCTGTGCCCAGGTCTCAAGGGTGAGTCTGTGTTCATTAGATTTGTATGAAAACTATTAGGGGTGCAACGGATCACAATACTCACGGTTCGGATCGTGTCGCGGTTTTTGAGTCACGGGTCGGATCATTTTCGGATCATCAACAACAATAAAGATAACGAGACAAATGTGACTTTAAATAAAATCTTCAAATGTGTAAAAACAAAATAAAGTGAAAAATTTGGTAATAATCCTGCTTCCTTTAAGCATAGTCAATATTTAAAAAAAATTGCAATCTGAGTCATTAGTCCTTCTTCTTTTTAACATGGATGGTAAATATTCCCTAACCCTGGATTCACAATTCAGGTTGTCTGCATTGCCTGAGGAGAGTTTAGAGTCTACACTCTCCCAAGGCAATGCAGACATCCTCATCTTTTTTTGTTTCATCAAGTATGGTATAGCGAAATACAGTTTCTGTCGTGTTTTATTTGGCATTTTGTAAATCCATTGATTTCGGTTGGAAGACTCATTGCTCATTGCAAGGGGGGTTGGTTGTAGTCTTTTCGCTCGGTTCTAGCCCTACTGTTGATACTGAGAACCGAGCGAAAAGACTACAACCAAACATAAACATGGCCGGTTCCGGTTTCCGTTACAATGGGATTTACAGAACGCCAAATAAAACACAACAGAAACTGTATTTACTACTTGATGATGTTGTTAATACCGGAATTGTCCTCTAAACATGCGCTGATCATGTGAACGCAGAACTTTTTTTTTATCAGCCGATCCGCGGATCACTTGCGTCCCGAACCGTGAGGGTTGATCCGTACGGATCATGGGTAACCCGTGAACTGTTGCACCACTAAAAACTATGATAAATTATTCACCCCGATACCCTGCCATCACCCCCTCAATTTCTCCCTTCCCTCAGTCCTGGAACGTTCTTGCCTTGGATGGCAGCAATTGGCAAAGGATTGACCTCTTTGACTTCCAGAGGGACATTGAGGTGAGTACCTAAACCGTGATCACATTTGAATCTTAACCTGGTGGCTTTCTTCTGGCTCGTGTACCACTCCTCTTGTCAACATATTTTACATTAATACTTTACATTCAATCAGTCGCTAGTGTTCACTGGGTGACCTCAGTAGAAGTGCAGCACTAGAATTGCAGAGTTTGGTGTTTTTTTAACACAGGGCCGGGTGGTGGAGAACATCTCGAAGCGATGTGGAGGTTTCCTGCGGAAGCTGAGCCTGCGAGGGTGCCTGGGTGTGGGAGACAGCGCTTTAAGGTGAGCTGTAGGAGGCACCGGGAAGTAATCCTTGAGGCAACTAGCTCCACCGGGACCTGTCAAAATAAATGATGCATACAATGGAGATTAACTAACCATGCAGATCCTAACGGAAAAAAGAAAACGGGTATTTTCTTTGGATTAAGAGAAGGATATCAAAATGTTTCGCGTTGACATAGAATGCTGGTGGATCTTTTTGCATCCAACCACCGCGAACCACTTATAGGCCATTAGGGGATTCATGGCTGACACTTTGGTATCACAAACCAATAAGAGTCCTAAGGCCTAAAGTGGAGTTGAGGTAACGTTAACTTGTTGCAAAATCAGAGCAGCAGCCTGCATTTAAATCTGTAGCTGTAGAGGTTTTGCATTCTGGATGTTTTGTAATAGTTGTCACTTTAAGCTAACGGTTTATTGAGGCGCTACGCCAGGTGGAGGGGCTTGGGTTTCTGACTAAAATGGCATCGTCACTGAACTAGGAAGAGTAGCAGAGCTTTTTGTGGAAATATGAAAAATATGTTGCCCTTTTTGTGGCATCGATTTGGCATTGGCAGGGACCTCAGGTGGGCAAAGTTCCCACTTTGTTGCCACACGGTTGATATGTGTACGAGTTTGAGGTCTGATTTGTAAAATTGCGTGTTTGTTTGCATGAATGTTTTATCTTGGTTTATAGGACTTTCTCCCAGAACTGCAGAAACATTGAGCTCCTGAGTCTGAATGGATGCACTAAGATCACAGACAGGTATGTTCCTCCATGGGTTGATATGACAGAAGCGTGTGCGCGTGTGCGTGTGTGTGTGTGTGTGTGTGTGTGTGTGTGTGTGTGTGTGTGTGTGTGTGTGTGTGTGTGTGTGTGTGTGTGTGTGTGTGTGTGTGTTGTGGAGTGCACGCACGCCGTTCTGACCTCCCAACGCCAAACTAAACCAAACATCACTCGTCGTAACTTCGTCGCACTACTTGTTATGTGTTTGATAACATCCATCAAAGTTGCCTTTTAAGCAGGCAATTCAAAGCAGTAACATTTACAAACACCACACGCAAATCCTGAAATCCTAAACTGCTGGCAGAAAATTAATGGACAAACTTCCAGGATCGCAAAATACAATTTAGGAAAGGCCTGATTAATAAATGATTACAAGAAAGACAGAAGTTTTTTCTCACCGAAGATTTCAGGAAGTGGTCAAAGTTGTTTATAGCTCTCAACTGAGCTTTCTTCAAAAACCTCGACAAAACGTGCCGATGGAAGACCATTTGGACTACCGTTACTCAAGTATGCAGTTCTATCATCCAGTTACTCACTAGATGAAGACGTGCAATCTAAATCAAACCCTATTGTGAATCCGGATGAATGGATCGAAAAACAACTGCGGCACCTGCGGGAGGTGATCCAGCAAGTGAGTGCTGCGGCAACGAGAGAACATCACAGCCGACCCCAAAGGGTAGGCCAAAACAAACTAACCTACCTATGGCAGCACCGCAGAGCAAAGGCGATTGACGTTATCCCAAATGACTGCATGTTTCCCACGCCACTGCTGCTGCTAAGCTATACCAAAAGCTGTCCAGCCCCCCTCTTTTCACGTCTTAGACCAGCCGGTCGGAGTGTGCACCCGACATGACACCTATAACTACCTGGGCCACGAGAATGGAATGGAATCAGCAAGTTAATGTCATGGCACATCAGTTTATCGACAGACTGGACCTCATCGACGAAGCACCTCTTCCTGTAACTTTGAAACTGCAAGCAATACGAGACATGGCTTTTTCTAAAATTCAACATATTTTTGCAAATGTCCATATTCCACAAAAAGTATTGCGTGAATTGGACAACAAAACAGATAACATGGTTAGAAAATGGTTATGTCGTAATACACATTCCACAAAATGCTATATTTTCCAGAACAGACAGGATGGGGGGCTTGGAATTCCAAAATGCATGTGGGAGTACACCGCCACAAGACAGTCTCACCTCACCAACATGCTGAATTGTGGTGACCCCAGCGTGAGGCAAATGGCCAGAGCATCCTTAATGCTGGATTTTAAGTAAAGAAAAGTGCTATGTGACGGCAGTGGGGAAGACGACTTCCTGGGTATTAAAAGAAAGCCCAATGGATATCTGGATGGATGAGCACAGGGTTTTTGGTGTGTTATCAGACTAGCCAGACTTAAACAATCTATGCCAGAGGACAGGCACTGCACTGAGGTGGACTTCCCATCTCCAACCTTTAGAGGTCTCTGATACAGTCGTAGAGGATCCATCCGTCGTTGTGGAGACCAGGCTGCATCATAACAGCATTGTTCACCTGGTCCAGCCTAGAACATCAAGGCGGACTCTTCTGTCTATTCAGGGAGCCCAAAATATGGAGTATTGGTCCAGTCTAAAACTCCAGGGAAAGTTGGGAAAACTGCCCTCCACGGACCACTCTGGGTCACACACAATCTATAGCAATGCCACCATCAGTTAGGAGATCCTTTTCTTTTAGTGTATAAAAGCATGTCTGCAGGTTCTTCCTACAAAATACAACCTTTCACTATGGTTTCCCTCCATCCTTTCACACTTCTGTATGCTGTATGACCCCCCCTCAACATCTGGAGTCAGTAGCCCACCTCATGAACCGTTGCCACTAACCCATCACTTAAAGGACTCTATATTGCCAGACACGACAAACTTGTGGACCTCATTTCTGCTCAGATTCCCTGTCTGGCAGACGAAAAGATCTTCAAACACACTACTGCACAGTACAAATGGTTAATTTCAAACACACCAGATGTTGTCATCATATATCAGAATTCCAAAAGAGTTAGGCTTTTGAGGTGTCATGCCCATTTGACCTGTTTATGGAGGAATTCTACAGCTCTAAAATATCAAACATTAATATCAACCATTGAAAATCTTGGTTAATAATGCCAAATTATTGTGCTGGTGTTAGGTGGTCTAGGGGCATGTACATAGGCTGGTGACCCGTGGACTTTGCATTGGGGGGCTTTGAAGAACACGAGCCAAACAGCTTCTAAAGTACTGCTCCATTTCTGCAGTTATAGGAAGCATGTTTACCTGGAAAAGGAGACGTTTCTTGCATCCCTGAAATTGCCAATTACATAACAATGTGCTGACCTGTATTAATGTGTTGGATCTCTCAAAAAATGTGATTCCTAATGAATATTTTACTTGTAATGTGGAATAAAATTGTGCGTGTGTGTGTGTTCCTTCTCGTGCAGCACGTGTAACAGCCTCAGTAAGTTCTGCCCAAAGCTGAAGCACCTGGACCTCGCTTCCTGCACCTCGATCACCAACCTGTCCCTCAAGGCCCTCAGGTGGGCCTGATTGACTCACAATTGTGCATTCAGTTCCCCCCCCCCCAAGGTCGCTAGCATTTAAAACCAAGATGGAAATGTATGCCCTTCCATTCTTCTTCTACCTGTAGGCATAAAAAGCGTTACCTTAAGTCGCATTGACTCTCAGCAATTCCTCCTTGATAAGTGTCTGCTCGTGACCGGTGGAATGAGTATGTTGTCAAGTAAAGTGTAAACAGATGGATCACCTAGGGGTTAAGATGAGTGGTGAGAAGAACTCTGCGTCTCTCTGTACTGACCGTCTGGACGTGGTGTCTTTTCCCCTAGTGAGGGATGTCCTCTGCTGGAGCAGCTCAACATCTCCTGGTGTGACCAGGTGACCAAGGATGGTGTCCAGGCCCTGGTTCGATGCTGCCCAGGGCTCAAAGGCCTTTTCCTTAAAGGATGTATACAGGTACACACACGTGCATGTACGCGCACGCACAAACAGGTGGGAAATGTTTAGAGTGGACATTTATATAGTGTCTTGTTTGGCCCATCCAAAGAGACGTTGCACATGACGGTTGGCACCATACATCCATTGTGTAACCAGATATATTGTGGGCATACTGCATACACACGCACTGAATGGTTGTGTTTAATGAAAATGTGTTGCAAATAGTCAATGTGCCAGATCGTTTCTTTGAATGATGACTACATTGTGTGAGTCCATGAATGACCAACTGTGCTTCAATCATGAAATTCCACCATCTCCCTTGGATCCTAATTTCTCACACAGGTGGTGTGATAAATGAATAGACCAGCGAGTGTCTTCTGGCTCCTCATAACAACATGTGCCTACAGGAGTATCTCAGGGACTACGGGTTGGGCAGCAAATATCTGGTTTATTTCGACTGTGGATCTATTCATTTCTTCCATCCTTACTTTCTCTGCCGATCAGGGCAAGCTATTTTCACCCATCAATCAGGGAAGAGATGCCCTGATTGGTTAGATATGAGCAAGGTGTAAATCTAAATTGTCTTATACAGAGGCAGGCTAGTCAACTATGGCTCTTAAATCTCATAAACGGCACCATTTCTTAATCCCCCCCCCCCCCCCCCTGCAGTTAGAAGATGAGGCTCTGAAGCACATTGGGGGCCACTGTCCAGAACTGGTCACTCTCAACCTGCAGACCTGCTCGGTGAGTAGTACCTCCAACAACCTCTGGGAGACCCATTTTTATCTGCTATTTTGTAGGACTTTGAAGAGGATGAATCTTCAAGCGGTGTTGTTTATTTGAACTGACTTCTAGTGGGGGTCGGGTGAGGAGGACGGGGGTGGTAAAGTGTTGCATTGGGATTGTGTAGATTGGTAGCCCACATACTGTGTGCCACCTTGCTCGTCAACACATTTAATTGTGGTGGAGGATGTAGCAGTTGTAACTTCATTGTGTGAAATCCAATAAACACATTTTTTTCTTTGTTTTCCTGAAATTGTCACTGGCTGTGTATCTTCACTCTTTGAGCCCCTTATATCGAGAGATGAACATTGTTTTGTTTACATATAAATGGATTTATTATTATTTTTGGATGGTGTGTTATAGCCGCAATATATATATGTACGGTATATAATGTCATATAAAGTGACATTAAAGGGGCCCTCTACAGATTTAACCCATTGAGGCACCCGTTTTGGTGGTGGAACAGAGATCCGTTTAGCTCATCCATTCAGTTCACCTCAACGGACCACGTCGTATTCGTATCCGTTTTGTTTTCATCGTTTTCACCAGCGTCTGACAATAAATTGTTAGGTCCATTCGTCCCTCTAAAGAAACAAATTGTATGAAGATTTGCCATACAAGCTGTGATTCGCTTAAGTCAAGTTAGAAGGCGGGATGTTACGGTTCTCATATCCACTGCGCTAACGTGACTGATCTCTGGAACACACCGCCGCCCCCTCCGCCGAGCAGCAGATCACAGACGAGGGCCTCATCACAATCTGCCGTGGCTGCCACCGCCTCCAGTCCCTGTGTGTGTCCGGCTGCGCCAACATCACCGACGCCATCCTCCATGCGCTGGGTCAGAACTGCCCGCGGCTCAGGTGAGCCCACTCTCCGCTCCCCGCTCTGGTTCCCACGCTCCTGCTGCTCAGGGAGCCTCTCAGGGTTACGCTGAGAGGGTAGACGGACAATTTGCCAAGTCTTCCCACTTTTCAAATGGGAAGACTTGGCTAAAACATCTAAGAACGTCGGACGCTAGGAAGTTCTGCGACAGCATAGTAGGACCACATGAGCTCAGACTAAATGGAATGGAAACCTTTAACTCTTTTCCTTTGTCCTGGTAGAATATTGGAGGTGGCCCGCTGCTCTCAGCTCACTGATGTGGGCTTCACTACTTTAGCAAGGGTGAGTATGGAGCCTGATGATCTCCTTAGTATAGCCCAGGATCCCTTTGTGCACAAACAAAAAAGTTTGGAATAATGTGGAATAATATTCTGAATGTAGGGTTCCATTTTTGTACATGTTGTCAAATGTTTCTGCCTTTGGGCGACGGGTGTGTTTCAGCCTGGTTTCGATGTTCAACAAATGAACGTTTTGATAATGGATAACTCAAACTGTCTTCCCTTCCCTTTCAGAATTGTCATGAACTTGAAAAGATGGATTTGGAAGAATGCGTACAGGTTTGTTAAGCATAATAATTATGCACCGCAGTCAGTTGTTCTATTGCCTGCGTTGAAGAGGAAGTGTATTTGGTGACATTTTCTCTCACCTCTCCATCAGATTACAGATGGAACGCTGATCCAGTTATCCATCCACTGCCCTCGTTTGCAAGTCCTGGTGAGTGACAAGTTCATATGTTTCTTTGGTGTTGGCTATTTCTACCACAGTATCCCCTCCATGCTATTTATTTCATGGTGTACCCCTTTCATCAGCGCAGTCCAGGCTGAAAAAGATGCATCTGATTTTAGAGATTAATAAAATGAATTTTTTTTGAGTCC
Source organism: Gadus macrocephalus (assembly GCF_031168955.1). Lineage (NCBI taxonomy): Eukaryota > Metazoa > Chordata > Actinopteri > Gadiformes > Gadidae > Gadus > Gadus macrocephalus. The sequence continues at coordinate 10,491,724 of NC_082383.1, read as the reverse complement.
AGGTCTATCTGGTCAGGAGAAATAATAAGGCTAGTTCCTAATCTTTTTTAAATAGAGCCACCTTTGGATGCAGTACCGTAATTTGGGTTTATGGGTAGTGAGGGGTATGGTTATCCACCTAATGATAGTCGTATGAGGACAATGGGCTGACTGCTCCAACTTTATTGGTCAATGTTTGTCAAATGGAACTAAATAAAATACATTCTGTTTGATAACTTTTGTGAGGCTTGGTCTAAAGATTTTATGTGGCGATTTTGGTGAAGTTTTGATTATTTTTGTAGCCTATGAATCTCTTGATCATGTTTAAACATTTTAGGGCATAATAAGACATTTAATGATGAATCTGATTCTAGAGATTAATATGATGAAAGAATTTTGAGACCAGGTCAATCTGGTGAGGAGAAATAAGCCTAATCATTTTTACTATGGCGCTTTGGGTGCAGTATCACAAATTTGGTTTTATAGTAGTGGAGGTTATTGGCAGCCATACCTGAACATTTCAAGAGTTTTCGACTTAACGGTATAGGCTGCAGTGTGTCTTTTACAGAATTTGGGGGGGGAAATGAACGGTACAGAAACAATGGGGGACCAAGCAGCTTCGCTGCTTGGGCCCCTAATGAATGTATGTGCATGTTATTTGGAGTGCACATTAAATTTGGGGTTGCAAATCCTTGTTTAATGGGGAACATAGTCTTGGGCTTCACTTATTATGTTTTTGTCAATCATTAGAAAATGTTGTAGAACTTGTGTGTTACCAGACTAAACCTACCTCAGCCTACCCCCTAAGGTAGCCTTAGGGTTACGCTTTTCATGTTTGAGGAACACTGAAAGGACTGAATAGTGATAATCTCACCCCATATCAGCCTCGGACACTAACCCTCACCTGACCCTTCCAGAGTCTTTCTCACTGTGAGCTGATCACTGACGACGGCATCCGACACCTGGGTAGCGGCCCCTGTGCCCACGACCGGCTGGAGGTGATCGAGTTGGACAACTGCCCCCTGATCACGGACGCCTCACTGGAGCACCTGAAGAGCTGCCACAGCCTGGACCGCATCGAGCTTTACGACTGCCAGCAGATCACCAGGGCCGGCATCAAGAGGCTGCGGGTGAGTTGTGGGGGGAGGTGGGGGGGTTTGAAGGGAGAGAGACTGCGGCGAAGGGGGAAGGTGTTTTTATCTGTCTATCCCGTGGTCCATTCTTTACATTGAAATTATTAACAGAAGGAAAAGCTAATCTACGTACAGTACTACACAAATATGCAGCTATATAATATAATTGATATGAAAATGGCTAGAATAGAAAAGATAAGTCTAGGTATAAAATATGAGGTATAGCATCTTAATCTTCGGTTGCCAGCCACATTCATACATTGGTATGCATTTCTGAGGAAATCTTTTGTATTCTTGGCCCACAGCATTCCACAATCATTTAAGCCTTGTTTTGGTACTCTAGCCAGACAGACCTGGAATAATCAGGACTAGTATACTATACTGGCACGAGCTGACAAGCTTTTGCTAACATGAAGGATCACCGCTTGCATGCACAACGACAAATGATATTGTGACTTGCACAGGGAATTATTCTGATAAATCTTTTGATCTATTAACTTGTGAACTTTTTATCTCTCTTCTGAAAGACCCATTTGCCTAACATCAAAGTGCACGCATATTTCGCCCCCGTGACTCCGCCCCCTTCCGTCGGAGGCAGTCGCCAGAGGTTCTGCCGCTGCTGCATTCTCCTATGATTTTCAAAGATGGCGTCTCCCGCACCGCAGTCATCGTAGGATCTGACGACATGCTGAGGCCCGAACAGTTCAACGTCCCTTCATAATAGTGCAAGCTGGTTTCTCCCACCAAACCACCCCCCAAATCAACCCTGCATTAGAGCAAGAGCGGAAGAACCCCAAAACACAAAGCACCCGAAAGGTCTGAGATCTTCTTCCCGACAACATTCCTATATTACCTTCTTTCTCTCCCTTCCACCATCGCTTCCTTTACAATTTGACACGCCGACACAATTCATGTACCAGTGACAAACACAGGCTAGCACCAAAACACACACACACTTGACTTGAGAGGGCTGTCCTGGTTAATTTTCTTTCTTTCTTGAGCACTTTGGTCAACATATACACGCAGACTAGTATTTATCTGAGTTGTTTTGCACCCGATTTGAGATCATTATCGTCAGGCATTAGACGCTCTGATCCGTGATTGGCTCATGCGAAGCTCTGAAAGCCATTTCATTAGCACATTATAGAATGTGGGGGGGAACGACTGTTACAGCAGTGGCCACAGGGGTGCAAAGAAAATTGACTTAATATTACGTGGAAAATGAGTGGCAGGCGTTAATATAAAGTCACCATATACATTAAGACCCCCTAGTCCTCCAGAAAAAAACAACCTACTCCCCATTTCTAGTTGCCCATAGTTGCCTTTGTTTATCCAGACTGTGTACAATTAGCTGTCAGTACTTCACTACAAGTACTAGAGTCTTGGTTGTTCAGAATGGTCCTGCTGTTGTCCCTACCAGGTCCCACTTAAAAGCACACGCACGTGCACACACTATACACCCCTTTTGTTATGTTTCATCCCGTTATAATTTTAAAGATTGTTTTAGCATTTAAGTTATTTTGTAAGCATATACATCATCCATGAAAACACCCACCTACTACTTTACTTTCAGTCCTCTCCGTCTCCTGCTCTTTACATGTTACAATCAAAAACCTAAAAACTGTATTTTCATAAAATGTGACACCATTGAAGACTAAATGTGGGGACTGAAGAAGATGGCAGATGTTGCATGTAGTGAATCAAGTAAAAAAAATCATCATAACAAATCTCTGTACATATAAGGACCGTGACTTCCGAGAGCGAGAGCCAGGTAACCCACACCAAGAATAAGATGAAGAAAACAACATACTCACAAAGGCTAATTCTGGTGCATCTCTGACAGAAGTTCTTCTGGAGGTTCATTTTTAAACATTTAACCGAGTACCGCAACTGGAGCTGAAAGTCTTGCAGCGAAACCTGTGCATCACAAACAATGGCCGCAACGTAAAAAAAACATGGACGTATTATGATGCAAATACATCAAGAAAATGTAATGGACCGGTCTTTCAGTCAGGAAAAATGTAAAGAAAAATCTAAAAGTATTTATATTTTCAGTTAGTTTTATTCCGTTTTAATTTAGTTGCATCTATAAAAAAAATAAACGACTGATTACGAAGAAACACAAACACACACACACTCACACACACACACACACACACACACACACACACACACACACACACATACACACACACAGTGTCTGCCCCCGACAAGGACTCCAGTTGACCTTGACAAACCCTAGGTCAGCTCCCATGAGGCCTTGCAGCATACTGAGTGGTCTGGCGGTCTGTGACCCCATCTCCCCCCCACTGCCAACTCTCGGTCTGGCTGTCTGAGACCAGAGACATGGGGGGGAGGCTGACTGGGGAGGGGTGGTCAGCTGGATCAGACAGGAGGAGGAAGAACAGACCTCTGGCCTAAAGCTAGTGCACAATTCTGGTCGGGTGAAGGTGGAGGATAATGAACTTAATGCGGCATTTGCTTTTTTCTGTTATGAAGTATTAACCCCCCCCCCATGGACAGCATTGACGCACTTGCACATGCTTCACTCTATGATGCTCTAGCTCTTTCGTACGATTCGCCTACGTTGTCTTTATGACTTATTTTAAAGTTTTCAAAATGTGTGTGTGTGTGTGTGTGTGTGTGTGTGTGTGTGTGTGTGTGTGTGTGTGTGTGTGTGTGTGTGTGTGTGTGTGTGTGTGTGTGTGTGTGTGTGTGTGTGTGTGTGTGTGTGTGTGTGTGTGTGTGTGTGTGTGTGTGTGGGCCCAGTTTTGTATTTGAAGTCATGAATATATTGTCTCCCACCCACCCCCCTGTTGAGTTTTTCCGCCCTTGTGTTCCATGATTTTTTGTCTCACACGTGTTAATGTTTGTGTGTACAGAGCGTGTCCAGAGTTTGTTTTATATTATGCCCATAGAGCAGCCTTTGAGCCTGTGCATAATGGTGAATGGGAACTCCAGGATTTGAGGTTGTGGTTTTGGAGGAGGGTTTGTTTGTATAATGTCCGCTGTACCCCTTTTTGTCTCCCCCTCTTCTACTTCCCTATTGTGTGCGTTTCGATCGACCCTTTTATTTCAATTTTTTTCCCGATGTATTTCATTTATGAATATTTCTTAAAAGATAAGTGTGACCTCACCGTATGGAATGTCGATTACCCCACTAGCATCCTTATTACTCTCCCTCCCTCTTCCCAACACCCTTCACTTGGATGCAAGTCACTAGCCAGCAAGCAAAAAACATTTGAAATATTATTCAATCATGTTTTGTGATTTGACCTTTTTGGGCATGGTGGATAAAGCCGTACAGGGATATGAATTGGGTGTATTCTAACCAGCTGTGTTTTGTTTTAGGAAGAATTCATGCAGGGGTTAGAGGCGGCCACTCAAAGCCCATACAGCATGTAAGATGTGTAAACATACTCAACCTTGGGTTAAAGGACTTTGAGCCTTGATGTAATCACCTGCTGCCCCTCTACAAGAACTAATGTGGCACACTCCAAGCCACCAGTCAGAATATACAAACAAGTTATTATTATCAAACCTAACCCACTCAAACACTGGCTGAGTTGAGGGCAAGTCAAACTAAAGAAGAGGGGTGAGGAGGAGATGCCCAACAGCGGAGTCAAACGAGACACTAAAGATACTTTATTCTAAAAGAATGTATATGGTTCGCAAAAAGTGAGAATAATAATCATTATTATTCCATGGCATTAAATGCACTAATGAGCAGGACTACAGCACTTTGTGTCTGTGAAGGCATATCATCTAAAATAAACGCTTTGGCCTGGCTCCCTTTTCAGTTGATTTATCAGCTAGACTATAACATGCTATTTGCTCTGGGTTAGCTTCTTTTTTAATGCACATCTTCCCAGCACTGGGGTGGAGCTAAGGAATAGGCAATATAGAAGGGCAAGAGGTGGCTCCACAGCGTGTTCTTGGTAGATGGGACACTTGAGCAATTACAAATTCGATTTTGACAATGACTGTAGTTCAATATGATTACTGTAAATTATCTTTTTTTTTTCTTTTATCTTTTTTTTTTATAATTAACTGTTATAAATGAATATGTATGTATGAATAAATATATGCCTATATTATTATCACGAGTTTGGGTTTTGGTCTGGATGGGATTCATCCTTCAATTTATTGAAATGTTTTACCTCATGAAGGCACTAGCGGGCAGCAACAGGCCATTTTAATCGGTCTCTCTTTGGTCAAACGCTTCTTTTGAGACGATTAGGTAGCTATTTGGCCCCAATTCACATTTTGAGGTGTACAATTATAACTTAACAAAGAAGAATTAAATATTCTTTTAAAATCGAATCGGCTATGTAGAACTACTAGCCAGCTTGTCCTATAAACCATCTTAATTTCAAATGTGCGATTTATAATGGAAGAGCACACACAGATGAGGCCATGGTATCTTTTTTTTATCGGGATGGAAAGAACATCACAGCTTCCTGTCCTCTGACTGTCGGCACCATGACGACAAGCGCTTCTCGGGGATCTGATCAGCCTGTCTGCTGATCAGCCTGTCTGACCACTATGGGATTCATCGTCTCGTCATCCCCTGCTGCTCAAAGGATTGTTTTGCCCATGCAGTTGTTGTTGAAGTCCCCTCAGGTCACCCGTGGAGGTATCGTCTGATTCTGGAGAGTAGGACATCAAGTTGGTTCTGTTCAGCACAGGCTTATAGGGCGACAGCCGCGACAGCTACGTATACATCGTGACCTCATAGCAGCCCCACACAGTGCAACCTGCTAATAATCCAAGGAAAAAGAACGCGCACAATGAACAAAGAACAACAATGTAGGACTTCCAAGAAGGACGGCAAACTTTTGCGCGACATTTTCTTCAATACATTTTCTTCAATAAGCTTTCGCCCTTGTGCAGAAATACCTCGCGGGAAATGTGTTTGTTTGTTAATATCCCCCTACCGCACGGAAGGGCGAATATGTCGACCAATCAATGGAAACGCGACCCGTGCCGCACCTTTGCAGACTGAACCGACCCGCACCCTCCGGTGGAAATGCGCCATAATGGTGCATTTCCACCGGAGGGCACGGGTGGAGCTTCCACCGCCAAAAGTGGGCGTGAGCCGTATTCAGCCGTCCTCGTCTCGCAGTACTCCTCACTACCTCAGTTGTGGTACTCATGGCGCATTTCCACCGGAGGGTGCGGGTCGGTTCGGTGCGACTTGGTGGAGTATCGAAGCTCAGTTCGGCACAGCTCAGTTAAGGCTGCGTTTCCATCGCTGACAGTAGCCTACCCTAATTGTGTGGGGGGCTACAACAAGTAACCTTACATTTTTGTTTTGAGTTTTTGTCCTTGACTAGCTAGGCTACATAAATCCAAGGAAAAAGAAGAATGCGCGACATTTTCTTCAAACGAAGCTGTCCAGAAATACCTCGCGGATATTGTGTTTGTTTGTTATTATCCTCCTGTCGCACGAAAGTGTGATTCTGTCGACCAATCAATTGGCGGCTAGTGTTGCTCGATCTTTTCGGCACCCTTTCAGGCGTCTCAGTAGTAGGCTACCCCAACGAGGAGTAGGCCTACTGGAGACGAGTGCGAGACGAGTGCGAAACGAGTACGGCTCAGTTCGGGTCACGGACACTTTTGGCGGTGGAAACGTGAACCGTGCCGCACCTTTGCGAACCAAACCGCACCCTCCGGTGGAATGCGCCATAAGGGTTACTGTCAGCGTTGGAAACGCGTGCCGTAACTGAGCGGGGCTATACCGCACCCTCACTAATGGCGCATTTCCACCGGAGGTTTCGGTTCGCAAAGGTGCGGCACGGTTCGTGTTTCCACCGGCAAAATTGGGCGTGAGCCGTAGGCCTTCTCGTTTCGCACTCGTATCCAGACGGCCTACTACTCTTCCGTTAGGGTACGAGACGCCTGAAAGGCTGCCGGCAAGTTCGAGCTACACGCACCCTCCGTTGATTGGTCGACAGAATCGTCACTTCCGGGCGACATGGGGATAAAAACAAACAATTTTTTTTTTTTTTTTTTTTTTTTATTATTATTGTGTCATGCATGCCCAGCCAACAAGGGCTTACAAGACACCAATATAAAACAAAATACACAGACCAAAAACGACACGCGAACGACATCCGGCCTACCATAAGGGTACTGTTGGCGGTGGAAACGCGACCTCGGAACTGAGCTGGGCTTCACCGCCCCTTCCCTAACAGACTGTGGCGAACCGAACCGAACCGCACCGCACCCTCCGGTGGAACTGCGCCATTATGGGCTGAAGCGTGCTGGGTCCGAAGCGTAACCGCCAGTGGAAAAACGCCATACCGGACCTAATCGTACCGGACCTATGCGCCCCGCCCGTTGGAAACGCGCCCCCCATAAGAGTCGTTCCAAAGTAAATTCTTTCCATTGAGTAACTTATGTGGCCTACGCATAATCAAAATCTGATTACGTTAAGATCCCAGGCAGAAAATGGCTAATAATAAATGTGTAGCCTAATAAACTTCTTTTTATTTTTTTAGCCCAGCCTACATTTGCCATTACAAACAGGTGGTTATTTTCGGCTGACCTGATTTAAGGTGATTGAAAATAGCAGCCGTTCAAAAAACGAATAGGCCTATATCGTTTTATTTATACACCATGTTGAATGCGCTCAACACTCTTTGTCCTTTACGCATCTTCGGCCCTGGTTTACTATCGCATCAAATTGGTACGGTCCTCATCATCACAAACCACACCTACGTGGACCGACTGGGTGTACTGTAGACTGACTCGGTTGTAAAACTGCTCCAATCACGTCCATCATACACACGGGAAGGCGTGCCTTAGTTTGCGGTTAAATTAAATCTCTTGCTGGGCGAGAAATATTGCAATCGAAGTGCAGCACGCCTCTATCGTTCACTGCCGGTCTATAGACATACAGACAATTCCATCATATTCTGGTATTTTTCTTATTTTATTGTGCACGACTGGCAGTTTCTTTTTGACAACTGCAGGGTGGACAATCTGGATCTTACTGATCTTAACTGTTGGCTTTAACTCCAACGCACCAGGTCAGCCTTGACTGTACTATGCTTATCCTCACCTAACCTAAGTTGGACACCTGCAGTGCTTTTCTGTTGTGCTTTTTCGACCTTTAAACATCACAGTTCACGGTGTGGGGGTACAGATGGCCAGAAGCCGTGTTCCACGTTAGCGCGCGCATTACTCTGATGTGGATAACTGTGGCACGTGCTGTCCACCTTGCATGGAGAACAAACTGCACGCTCTTCATCAACAACGACTACGAAAGCTGTTTTACATTTCGCGCTTTTAAGGTTACGGTTTAACCGAAAAACACGGACTTGGACTGATTGACACATTTGTGGGATGACGGAAATTAACGAGATGGAGAATGACTCGCAACTCCAGCTCTATCCGAGCACTATACTATCCATTCAGCCGGTATCCACAAAGGTAGGCTACAACAAGTAACCTTACATTTTTGTGTGGAGTTTTTGTCCTTGACTAGCTACATGAAATAAAAATGGTCTACATTTAATTTAAAATGGGTAAGCGTTTTTCAGGACACGCGTTAAACTTTGTGTTTCTATAGTTCCATTGATTATTAGCAAATTAATTATCTGTAAATGTATCATATTTCATAGATATAATTTATTTGTATTTAACTATGGAAGTATATAGCCACACACAACATTTAAGTAACTATTGAGAGCGTCGTGCGTCACTATTATTTTAAACACTCTTACGTCATATGATGTAATCTGCTCCGTCCATATATGTCCATAATTTACACCGGATGTTCACCATCACACTCGGGTATTAACATATTCATTCACTTTAGCCTATTGATAATTCATTAGAATGGACGACAATGAAAAACCTTAGCTGTGTTTGTGAGCACTTTTAAGAGGTCTCATTGGAATGACTATAGCTCAGCTTTTCAAACGGTTATTTGAAACAAAAGTGCCAATGCATTTTTTTTTTTTAATCAACCAAGTTTTAGTAGTCGTAGGCCTACACTAAACACTTATGTTATTTTTTTTACTTGTTTTATGACAACAAAAAATCCGTACACAAATGGTGACTCCGTGTAGCACACCTATATCTTCATCTCTTAATAATATATTGCATTTGCATAGCGCTTTTCTCACACTCAAAGCGCTTACAGTTTTTACTTTTCAATCACAACCCACCATTTGAATCCTCAGTCGTTTAACATCCAATGAGTGAGCTCATGCCTAGTAGATCAACCAACGATGTCACCGTAGATCAAAGACAACACAATGCTCTGCCATCACGATCCTCAATCAGTCCCTCTGTCCGCCCAGTTGACACTTGTTCTGCTGGTCCCATACCCAAAGGCTCAGAGCCTAATTTATTTGAACACAAAACAACTAATCGGGCCAGCATCTTCTTGAGATGCAAAAGAGATATTGCTCTAATTTGCACCCGTCGTATCAGAGGTAATATACAACTACCCCATGGCATTTTTATTTATGATTAGTGAAGGATGGCAGATACCAAGAAATTATCCATGGATTGTTGCCTGTGGCAATACCCCTGTCGAGATTGATAGCGGCAATAATATAAAATAAAATAAAAGATGGTGATAGAGATGTTCGGAGAATTACAAGAAGGGCTTTATAATATGTGATCTGTGGCTTGTTCGTGGCCACGGTTGGCAAAAGTGTTATTGAAGAACAAATTAGATTGTCGAGAAGCTCTCACCGAATTTGGTGCTTATCAGGACAGATAAACTTGTAACACTATTTACTTACCAACATGAATCCAAAAATTACTTGTGTTCTGTTTTCAGAGGGTAGTAAATTTTTACACAAACCCAACACAAATTAGGACATGGCATCACAAATCAAAGTGTGTGTACACATAGAAGGCACCCATGCCTTCATCTTCAGGACAAATTAAGTGTGTGTGTTTGTGTGTGGCGCATGTGCTTGTGCAAACAGAAATGTCATAGGGCAAGGGATGAGCACCTTGAGTGCGTATGCCTCTCATGTCTAATACTCAAACTATGAATCTGCATTTCTCCAATGCATATCAAGTAGCTTCAGCAGGAATGGATCTTTCAGATTCTGAAATTAATCCGTTGCAGCCATCATGTCTCCCTCATATTCAAAAAGGTGACTTTGTGCATGTCACTCACTGAAGAACAAAAAGCTAGATAGAGATTGGCGCATTGCGATGTCCTTATTAATTATGACGAGAAGATGTGCCCATATACTGATCAAATATGAGGTTTGAACTGTCTTATTTGAAAACATTTCAGGATATTTATTTATCAATATTGTGTAGTATTCCCCATAATTATCATGATGAACAAATTTGTTCATGTTGCCCTGCCCTTTGTTCAGGTAAACCTGCTGAAGAAAGAAAATGGAATCAGGAACTGCTTGGTGACTTCCTCTGAAATAGATAGGCCAAGGAGCTGTCCCTTCAGAGTGATACTGCTGAAGCCTGTTACTACTCTAAGGTCCCCATGCCTGGAGGTCTATGATTGGACGTTCTGTTTGAAATTGTCTAGTGACTCATGGAACAGGCAGCCATACGGACCACATTAGTTTATAAATCAACATTATTATCCAAGAGACAAACTGGATGATAGTGTTGCATTTAGATTATTACACCTCATTCCCCACACGTCTGCTGGTTACTGGTCTTCCCTTCACACTGAAATGTGTGAAGGGATTTGTACATTAAAACTGGAATCAACATGTTCCTTGAGAGAGGATGAATCTCCAGTGCATTTGACAAGGTACAGTTTTGTATTGCTACATAATTAAGAGACAAGTCAGTGGTTTCTATGAGTTGGCTCATTCGACTACACTCACTGAAAAGAGTTCACTCAGCTCCCAAACAGCTCTTTATGGTCAGAACTCAGAAGCATTGCCGATTGTTGAATTTTCCTTTAAAGTATTATTGTACCCTTGCAGTTGCGTGCACTATGTATTTAGAACATGTGCTTATGTGCGTGTCTTTAAGCTTCTTTATAAACATCCCAACGACCATGAATGAAGCTCATGTTCGATGTCTTGTCGCCTTGATAATGTATTTGCCAATGGTTGAGTGGATTGGCAGGTAAAGGTTTAGAAGAGCCGTTCAATCTGTCAATGCTGATTGGCTCCTGTCGTTATGGGCGCGCAGAACAGACCTGCTGCCGTGTTTCTCAAAGTGTCCTCATCGTCAGGGAAACCAGCTGAAGAAAGTGGAGGATTCAATGTCTCAGAAGTAAAATGACCAGGCATTGTGACACAATGCAAGAACGCCCATCCAAAATGCTCAGTTGAACGTTGGTAAATGGACTCCATTTATATAGAGCTTTTCAGACAAGTGGCCACTCAAAGCACAATTATTGCCACATAAGGGTACAATAATTAACAGTTAAATGGTCTGGTAGTCATTTACATTTTGTGTTCATGGTATGTACAGCATTATAGTAATCATTATTTAACAATGTTGGGCAACCCAATTATTGGTTAAAATTCACCCATTAATACAGAGACAGCACTTTGAGCCATGGAAGGTGACAGCCAGGTTGCCTAGAGTGGTGAGGGTTAGGTGTGGGGGCCTGGGATCAAACCAGGAACCTTCAGGCTGCCCGCTCTACCTCCTGAGCCAAGAGGCAATGACATTCATTGAATTTATTTTTCTCAGTTAAAAAAATAATAGTAAGGAATACTATATTATTTTTGTGGATGTAGGACGTTATATAATTCAATTATATTATGTGTCTGTCATTACATGTTATATCAAAGCCCAGAAGAAATAGTGACTCATCATTACAATTCCCAGTTTTGTTTTAAAAAAAACGAATTATGATTAGAAATTATGCTTCAAATAATCAAAACATAAGGCTTCAAAACACAAAGGGAGCGAACATATTTTTTTGGTATATTCTAATGCTATTCTTGAGCATATTGTGTGAAAACCGCATTCATGTTCAATAATGCATATTTTCATAGCATTCTGCCGTGATGAACAGACAAATCACGTACGATTTTTCAGTTGGTTTCTGCCTCCCTACAAGCAAGCTTGTAAACAGACACACACACGTGCACACACACACACCACACGTATGCATGTACACACACACTGTAGTACAGGGGTGTTAACATGGCCTGTGATCATGCATTGTGAAGAGCGGACTTTCAGACGGACAGACAGATTGGATAGACACACACACACGAACACACACACACGAACACACACACACGAACACACACACACACAAACACGAACACACACACACGTCTGTGGCGTACCAATTATCTGTCCACTAGTCTGTCTTCTGTTGATGTATTCCTCCCACTAGGGACAGATTAACACGCATACACACACAAACACCTTCCCCCTATTGTCACTGCACATCATGTTAACAAATATCCAGCCCGTTAGGCCTAAACTAGCATCCTCGTCAGCAACGGGGGACGTGCAGCCTCATCGGATTAACATTGGGTGTATGGGGAACTGGCAGCGCTTCTCAAGGCTGATAGTTGTAAAGATGTGGTATCTTTGCTTCTTGATTGGCCTGCTTCTGACATGCTGCGTCCATCAGTCATACCGGAAGGTTCAGTCGATGCAGCTAATAAGGCACAATCAAGGCTTGTCACGGCAGTAGACTCCACGGGGATAATGGCCTAGTGCCTACTATGCAATTTTGTGTGCCCGTAGTGTACCAGAGGCTTGCATGCTTGTATAAATGCGTATAAATGCAGGGTTGCCTGGAGATTAGCGCAGGTCAGTGCAGCAGCATAGCATGATGATGCTAGTGGCCAATAGTGCTTATTGTGTTGTGATACAATATCCCATGATTTACAATAGATTCATCAGGCCCTCGCACATGCCCCTTCACATTAAAAGCCCTGCTAATAAGAGGACGATGATGTTTAAACCGTCTTGCCACGTTTAATCACCAAGACGCCTCCAGCCAGCATCACCATGAAAATTCCATTCATATGCAGCTGTTAACGGTCTATATAGCCACGGGTGCTTTCAAAAGAGCAGGCTTATCGTCCCTGACTGGGGACTAACAAACGCGACCCCATTCTACGTAATTGCTAAGGAATTAAGGTTGAGCCTTGGCCCAAGGGAGTCCTGGTAGGTATCTTTTTATTGTGTTGTTTTCCGATAAGATGTTATATTTTGTGTTTCATTTTGCTCCAACAGGTGTAACGATCACAGCACGTTGTGTTGTTTATTGCTACCGGTGATTCACTCGCATTCACTTGTTGTTCTCTCTTTCAATTGTTCTATGTACTTTATTTCCTATGTGTGCCTGCATTCGTGTGTGTGTGTGTGTGTGTGTGTGTGTGTGTGTGTGTGTGTGTGTGTGTGTGTGTGTGTGTGTGTGTGTGTGTGTGTGTGTGTGTGTGTGTGTGTGTGTGTGCGCGTGTGCGTGCGCGTGTGCGAGTGCGTGTGCAGCTCCAGAGACTGAAACGCTCCTTGTCCTTCAAGACAATCATGCGCAGCAAGAGCGTGGAGAACTTCTTCCAGAGGTCGAACAGCGACGCCCGCCTGCCGCCAGACTTCATCACCGAAGCGCCGTCGCCTCCACCCTACTCCCCGGCTCCGCCGCGACGGCCCGCCTCCCCGGTCGCCCGCGACCGCTCGCCGTCCCTCTCGCCATCGTTAAGCCCAAACCCCTCCCTGTGCTCCCACTCCCCCTCCCTCAGCCCGTCGTCGTCCAGCGGGGCCAGGGCCCCGGGGCCACAGATAACCCACTCCTTCCAGGAGCATGTGTTTCGCAAGCCCACCAGCTGCCAGCACTGCAAGCAAATGATTGTGGGTAAGGCGTCCTCCCAGGCCATGCCGGCGCCTGATTCTTTCTCTTTATTTTGCCCAAGTGCTGCCCTGTCTGCTCAAATTAGTCACCGCAGATTTTGGTTTTCTGTTTCTTTTTTTGTTCTATCATGATGTGGGGCTTCATTAATTGTTCCCTTTTCAATGTTATTAAGAGTGCTGGTGTTGAGATTAGTAGTATTTGACTGTGTAAAGAGGGAGAGGAGCTAGGGAATGGGTGCGAGAATACCGTAGGCTATGGCAGAAGTTTGAATCCCTCTGTTAACTTTACTTCCAGGTCCAATGTCATTATTGCCTTTTAGACTCATTCACTTGAGAGTTAAAGGTGGGCTCGGTTAGTGAGAAAAGCAGACATCCCCCTCTTTGAATAAAAGAAAAGGCATTCATGTGCCATGTGATAGACTTTGCACGCTAACACAGCCCTGTAACTCGTCGTTACAGAAGACAAGAAACGTTAGCACAACTTTTGCTGTGTAACAGTGCAGTATGCACTGTATACGTGTGTGTGTGTGTCTGTGTGCAGGGGATCTTTGATGAAGTGTGTGGTTTGCATGAAGGTCATCTGAGCATCCTATAATACCCAATTTCTTGTTTAATCTACTTCCTGTCATCGTGATTAATTACAGGTCCCATTGAACGATCTAGTTTTTTAGTTTTGGTGCCTCTGCATGCACTGTGTTGTTTTATGGGCCTAGAACAGTTGTTGCTTTCCCTTGCTTTTGCTCCTTTCGTTCCTGTTCTTACCATCATCATCCTCATCTTTGCCATGTTATAGTGGTGGTACATGGAACTGGGTTAGGAACCCTAACCCTAACTGTTCATGTTCAGCCTGACAGCCATGACAGCCTAATGAGATCACAGACCTGATCAGATGATGTTCTACTCCTAACAATGAACAACTTAGTATTATATTATTATAGTAATAATAATAATAGCACCTAATGTTATAGATAGATAGATAGATAGATAGATAGATAGATAGATAGATAGATAGATAGATAGATAGATAGATAGATAGATAGATAGATAGATAGATAGAGATTGATTGATTGATTGATTGATAGATAGATACATAGGAATATATATAGATAGATGATTTATTTTGATGTGAACCTTTTTAAAGTCAATCTATCACATCTAAGTCATATTAGTGGCATTGATTATTACTTTCTGTGCGTTTCATGGTGCTTATCGTGGTGTTGTTCTCAATCCCTGTAAATATTTTCTGGGCGTGTGAATGTTTGTCAACTAGTGTTAATTTCCTACGGTGCTGAAAAAGCACCCACCAGAATAAACATAAATCGGCGCCTATGGTACTTTACTTTAACGGACATAACTGTATAATTTGCCTTCAATATAGCCCAATAACAAAATACGTAATTTGAGCTGGATGAAATGAATCAATTCTGTGTCTGTGTGGTGTTATCCAGTGTGGACACCATTCCAAGTCGATAATTCAGGGTATTTAAAAACTACAAACCAAGAAATTTATAAACAAAAGCATAGCTTTACAACTTCATGCGAACACATTGTTTCTCTAATCATCCCAAAAAAATAAAATTGCAATATTATGTCCAAAATTTGGTTTTAATTGAATCGTCTCTGTGTGTTCAAACTGTGTGTGTGTGTGTGTGTGTGTTTTGTAAGCGGATGCATTTATTATCAAGCTCTTGCTCACTGTGCCAAACATGACAAAAACTGGGACAGGACTTAACCACCAGCGGGAGAAGCCTGTCGATATCCGAGATCATTGTGGTTTATTGCACTTGTATCATCCCCGTTCCCAGGATGGCCTCATGACTCACAGGGAGTGAGTCATGAGGCCATCCTGGGAACGGGGATGATCTCTCTATCACCTCTGACTTCACCCTCTTGTCTCTGTTGTTCATCAGGTAACTCCAAACAAGCCCTTCGCTGCAGGACCTGCAAGATCGCAGCTCACCTGTGGTGCACATCGGAATTATCTCAGCAGCTGTGTCATGGAAAGGTGCGTCTTGGGCCCACGCTTGCAACCATTTGCACCATCACGATGCAACAAGACACATGAACCACGCTCACAACCGCTTGCACTTCAACCATGCACTAGGACTCATGCACCACGCTTGCAAAAATACTCTCTGCACTTACACACGTAAGACTCCACCTGGCCAGGTGGGCAGGGGCTTACGTCCATTCAATGTTGTATCAAATTGTATTTATTATTTAAATGTTTTCTAGCAATAAAAGGTGTTGCCTGTGGAATGATCAGCACCTAGGTCCCCTTCGGGGCTTAGACATCTGAATATGATGCAGAATGCATCACTTCAGTGTACCAGCCTTCTGACAGCTCACTTTCTAAGTGCTTTGTTCAGTAACCTTGAGGCGGGGGAGGTAAAGAAATGTTCCGGGAATGCAAAACGTCTTAGGCAAAGATTAGAAAATATACTTTGGAGGATTTGATTTTGTTTGTTTCATGAGATTCCTTTTAGCAGCAATATCAGATAAATAAACTACACAACGCGGCTTTTTTTATTTTAATATCTCCTTACAGCCAAGATAGATTGCTTATGATAAGGCTGGATGGTGCTGAGGTTTTTGATTACAATGTCATAATTCTCTTGAACCGGCCTGAAAGACAAGCTGTACATCAGAGACTCTGAAATAGACCTCCTCATAATCATCATCATCATCATCATCATCATCATCATCATCATCATCATCATCATCATCATCATCATCATCATCATCATCATCATCATCATCATCATCCTCAGAGTTGTATTCATGCTCAGGCTTGGCTGGACTGCTGCATGAAACTTATTAAGTAGAATCGATTCTGAAAGACTTAGTAATGTGTGAGGAAGTGTGAGGAAGATGATGTTTGTGCGTGTGTTTGTTCGATATTACTAATAGTCTCTAAAGGAACAGAAAAAGCAATCACAAACATGGATGAACATCATGTTGTTTCCTCAACGCATTCCTTCAGGACCCATAGCTTAAACCCAAGTTGTAGCAAAGGAAAAGTGAATATCGTCAATCAAAACTGTCACTGTGCTTAATCTCTTGTTAAAATTACAATTGATTTACCCGTGCATTGGCGTACCTGCAAAACAACATATACCGCCCCAAGCTTCTCATCAGGTTAATGGTTGACATGCGGCCACAAGCGTGAGGTACCCATGACCTGCAGATTGAGAGAGTCCTCTAATGGCAGCTTCTCCTGGTGTCCATTAGTCTGGAGCGTTCAAGCGAAACTTCACGTCGCCCATGCTCATCAACGACCAACTGGCTATCGTCAAGGAGGCCCAGCCGAGCCAAGGTAAGGCAGATAGACGTACGTGTATGTGTGTGATTGTCTGTAGGTGTGTGTCAATTGGACTCAATTATTCCAGAAATCAAAATGGCCGATAAGCGGTTCTTGTTCGTGCGGAAATGAACAATGTACAATGTGTGTTGTACTTTAATGCTTTGCATGTAGCATTGTTTGTGAATGTGTTTGTTTGTGCACATGTGCGCATTAGTGTATATTGTATGTGTGTGGGCATGCATGTTTGTTCGTGTGTGTTTACGCTAACTTGTCACATTAAGCTGTGTTTGACATTATCCTTGTGGGCAAAATAAATGGAGGTCCTTCAAATCTTTTTGCAGTCATTATGTTTCTCTCCTGTTTTAAGTGGGCCACTCTGGGTCTTTGGTGTAGGATCTAAATATAGCGGGCCCTGAGAGACAAGGAGAACAATAGTCACAGTGTACAGTGTTCAACTTCAACGCCTCTTGCACTTTTAGAAATGTGTGGGTTCACGTAATTAGTGTGTTTACAGTACGGAGGCAGGCTAGCCATCACTGTGTGTGTGTGGGTGTGTGTGCACGGATTTGCATGTGTGCCTGTGCCTGAATGTAAACAAAATGAGGCCATTGTGTGTGTGTGTGTGTGTGTGTGTGTGTGTGTGTGTGTGTGTGTGTGTGTGTGTGTGTGTGTGTGTGTGTGTGTGTGTGTGTGTGTGTGTGTGTGTGTGTGTCTGTGTCTGTGTGTGTGTGTGTGTGCATGCATTTGCATGGCGTGTGTGCGTATGTAACCCATATGAGTGTTTGTTTTCAGTGTGTGTTTGGGTGTGTGTGTGCGTGTGTGTGTCCTTGTGCACCCATTGCTGTGTGGGTTTCTGTGTGCTTTCAGAGGCTGGGCGTGCACGTCTAGATCCTGTGTATGCCGCTTTACGCTACGGGACATCGCTGGCACAGATGAGCCGCCCAAGTTTTGGCAGCATGTCAGAGTCACCCACCCGCAGCCTGGTACGATGTCAACGCCTCCTCTGGGCGGGGCCAGGGGACTATGGGAACCTGTCAATTGGAAATCCAACACAGGGACGTCAATCGTAGAACCAGACATGTGACTAAAGAGAGGAGACAAAGCACACATTTTTTCTCAGCAGTATTATTCCATGGTCACAGCATACTACTTGTCCTATTTCAGCACACACCTGAGTACACATCCAATATATACGTGCCAGCCATTTCAGACTCTGGCATTTGGAATCCTGTAGTGCAAATATAGTATTTGTAATCATGGAAAATATTGGACGGACAGGACAGCAGCCATACTATAGTATTTAGAGTCACAGACACACTTGCTAATGTTTACCGCCAGCTTAAGGCTCCTACCCACTATGCTACAGACCCCCAATAATGAGTCTGCAGTGTCTGGGAGGCGGGGGAAGAGCAGCGGGGCGATCGGGCAGAAGTTGGCCCTGATTGTCGTGTAGTGCTGGAGGTCTCTAGGCACTAGCTGCCCCCCATAGAGTCGGGAGGGCAAAGGTTTTTTCTCAAACCGGTTTGATGTTATTATTGGACTCGACCCGTGTAGTGTCGGAGGGACTGAGACTGAAGTCAGCGATTATGGTGGCCACAGCCATTGGGAATAAACAAGCGGCCCGTTACTCGGAACGGATGACTCAGTATCTGGATTCATTTGTTGACAATCAGACATAACCCCAGGCTTTTCTTACTTTCAATTTGAAATGGCTTAAACTGCTGCTTAACTATTTACCAATGCAACCAACCCTATTGTCTAGCAAAAACACAGGCTTGAAACAGAATTAATGCACCGTTCATTAGAGACTTGTTAATGAATCCAGCAGCTATTACACAAATACACCTTGCAGACCTCATTCCTGATTATGGCTGGTTATGGTTCAACGTTGACGCAACTGAAGGGGGTTTACGGCCCTATTACATCATTGCGGACCCTCCTTGCTTACACCGCGTGCAAGTGCCTGACGTGCGCCTCCCAAAAATGGTAACCTTGCGTCGAGGCGACGCAGCAGCAAGGCTGTGATTGATCCGCTCACTAAAACCCGACGAAGAACCAAATCAGGTTCCTAACTGCAGGGAAGGAATGATTTTCATAGTGACATCACAAGTGGGCGTGTCCACCTAGATGTACGCTGAATAGATTTATCTACCAGCATTACCCAGTGAACTGCAGCAAATGTTGCTCATCTATCCTTCATATATCTGTGTTGACACGCCAACTTGGGATGTCACTATGAAAATCATTCCTTCCCTGTGCCAAACGGCTTGTACCAACTAATCACACCCACACCTGGTGTCATGACATGAGCCCTTTAAGAGAGTAGACGTATTCCCGTGGGATTTGGCAAGTTTTCAGAGAAGGAGCAGATAATCAGAGCGTAGAGTCTTCAGGTGTGTACCCGCACCTGTTCCCAGGCTCCTAGTGTGGTGGTGACCACTGTCCTAACGTCAAGCTAAGACTGATTCCAAGACCAGCCATGTCGGAGACGGCCCTTACTTTCAAAGTCACATAGTGGGCAGCTGCCTTCACACACTCTCTATCTTTGTCTCTCACTCACTCACTCTCTCTCTCCCAATCTCTCTCTCTTGCTTGTTCACTTGCTTGCTCACTAACTACCTTACTCACTCAATCTCCCACTCACTCACACACACCATACAGAAGAAGACAAAAGCAATCCATTAGGGTATACTACTGCTGTGTCTCAATTCAGGGGACGCATTTTTCGAATGACGCGTTCTATGAAGGTGTGGCCTTCGTAGACCGTGAAGGCCGGACCGAAGGCCGAACAAACGTTTTTAAATGAGACGGTCTGCCCTACAGAACATTTCAAGTTTGCGTAACAAGCCGTTAACACCCTTTACCTTGCGTGATGACGCGCCAGTTTTATATAACCCACTAAGAGATGGCCACTTTCAGTTAGATGTCCACTTCCTACTTTATTCTTATTTTATTTTATTTATAATTTTCTATTTTTTATAATCTTATCTTCTATGCTTGTAATTTCTATTAGTACGGAGCACCTGGAACGATACAATTTCCCCCCGGGGATCAATAAAGTCTTCTGATTTTGATTCTGATTCGGTTATATAATAATTATATAAAATCTAACATTAATTAGTTTAGCGTTATATGGCTTGCGTTAATGAAATTGAACACTGACAATAAAGTTACAAATTTAAAATAGTCCCAACTTTATTTTAATAATTTTGTCATTGAACATGTAAAATCCAACGCGCAATGAATCTTGGGATACGTTGGGCCGGGAAGGATCCATCCGTTGTATCCTTCAATTCCAGGCAAAGAAGGCTGCATTTGTCGGCCGCATTTGAAGGAGCCTTTGAAATGGGACAGCCTAGACGCGTCGCAGTGACGCCATCGCCCTTCGAACGCACCCTTCGAAGGATGCGTCCCCTGAATTGAGACACGGCCTATGAATACCATTGTTCTGTGCAGCGAAGAAGATGAACAGATTTGTAATCATATCCCTCCTGAATAATCAGAAGATAAATTACCTCCACTACACATACACAAAAACACACAGTGATGTACTTCCCATCTTTATTCTTCTTCAAGGGGGAAGGAGGAGGTGAGGAGAGGGAACAGAGACAGTACAGTATGGAGGAAGAACTGACACAGGAGACCGGGGGTAAAATAAATGCTTTGTGTGTGTGTAAATGTTGTATCTGTATTTGATTACTTGTGCTGCTGTGTACATTTGTACATGTATTTACCCATAATGCTTATGTTATCTGCCTTAATATGTGTGCATATTTATTGTGTGTTGGTGTGCTTGCAAATGTATAGGCATCTGTGTGTGTGCGTGCGTGTACGCAGGTGTGTGTGTGTGTGTGTGTGTGTGTGTGTGCAATCTTCATTGCGTGTGCATGAGTAACGCGTGGCAATGGCACATAACTTGAAGACGTACAGCAATGCACGACAGGTTTTAACACCAAAAGAAGAAGGGATCTTACAGTCTTTCAGAAAGTCAATCAAAGAGAGCATAGCCCTGTCTCGCTTGCTGTCTTTCTCTCTCTCTAACTCTCTCTGTCTCTCTCTCTCTTTCTCTCTCTACACCTGCTAGACTCAGCTCTTCCTGATATAGACCCTGGGGAGGAGGAGATCATAGAGAGTGGACAAGCAGAAACACCAGCCGAAGATATTAGTGTAAAGGTAACACTCAACTACAACTAAAAGGTCTGACCCATAGAATATAGACATACTGTCCATGGCGTCACTCATTGGTTTACACATGAGGCCATACATTTTGCATTAAGGGCAAGGCCATTGCTTGTGATTTTTGCAACCAGCAGCGGAAATTATCCGTATTTGGCGCATTGAGGGCAGGAATTAAATGTCTGTTCTGCAGTAGAGAGCAGAACCGCCCCCTTTTTTAACCGCTCTGGTTCCGGAAGTAAATTCCATTTACTCTTCGTAAAAACGTTATATAAAGAGTTTTAAGTCTGGAACCAAGCCAATCATTTGCCGTGAACATAAAACATTTGATTTTGGGCAATTTTTTTTTTGAAAAACTGAATAAAAGGCAAAAGTACAAGACTGTGTACAAGGAACTACTCATCCCATCGACCATTGCAAACTTTTTCGCATTGGATATATTGTGTCATATATTCTGTGTGTGTTTGTCTCTGTGTGTTTATATAGTGTTTCAGGTAGTGTATAGGGTTGTCATCCTTCCTCCTGATTGCATTCACCACGTAATAACGTTACTCGTTTTAATAAACGTGAATTCAGTCTTGTATTCTAGTTACGTATTCATTCAACATTATGTATTTCTAAATTGTATACTACACAAATGACACAAAAGCCCTGCTAGTGCGATGTAATATATTTTTACTTTTATTTGATCATATAATCAATATCAACATATTTTTCAACATCTACATTTCCTCTAAAGCTCTAACAACAACTTTCTAACTTTCCATTTATAGAAGGGGAATTCATGGTTTGCGGGTGCGGGTAAACGTTTACATGTTAACAGCGAGCTCCAACAATCAAAGACATCGTGTTAACCTTAGGAATATGGGTAGTGTAGTGGTTTCAAATGACGTCGCGATTAAATGTGTTCTTCTAAAAACTTGAAGTTCCCCTTATTTAACTTTTGGCTTCTACAGGAGCATAATCATCATTTCACAATATAACCGCGCGGGGTAAGTGGATTTGGATGGTTACGACATTATGGCTTTCAATCAAAACCTCTATGGAGAAAATGAAAGGGCTTTTTACTTCCGGACCATACTGCTCTATTGTGAGAATAGAGATCTAACCAAACTCACTTTTTTTTTATCGGCTTTGTATTACGACGGATAAACCCAAAATGTTAGCCATTGCCTTAGAATGGTGGCGTGTATTAGCATCCAACCACATGCATCACCTATAAGACGGGAGAGGCACACAATGTTAGTCAATTCCACCAGGGCTTCACAAGCAGGGACTCATGACTGTCGCCTGGTCTGGCCACAGCAGTCGTGATCTCTCTCTTTGGGAGTGATGTACATCGCTCTTGTCCCAGTTCCAAACCAGACCTGTCTGTGACCCCTGCTGTTCTTCTAGGTGCCCAAGGTCCATTCTGTTCACACCTACGTCGCCCTCTACAGGTTCATGCCCCAGGAGCCGAACGACCTAGAACTAAAGTGAGAGAATAAAATGACTGTGTGTATAATTTGTGTGTGTGTGTGTGTGTGTGTGTGTGTGTGTGTGTGTGTGTGTGTGTGTGTGTGTGTGTGTGTGTGTGTGTGTGTGTGTGTGTGTGTGTGTGTGTGTGTGTGTGTGTGTTTGTGATTGTGAGGACATGACCATGTGTGTACAAGTACGTATTTGTGTGTGTGTGTGTGTGTGTGTGTGTGTGTGTGTACAGGTGTCTGTGTGTTTGTGTACTGTGTATCTGTACGCACTGTATCTTAGCATGAACTGTCTCTGTCGTCCTCTGTCTGTATTTACAGCAGTCACTTGTGTAATGTTAAAATGTCTCCACTATCTGCAGTGGATGCCCCTAAAGTCCCCGCAAGACAAGCTAATTATAAACTGTATAAGCATCCTCACAAAGTGCTGGCTGATAAGCCAGCTCCGCAGCCAGCAGGGGCGAGAATAAAACATTCAGAACAAGAGACAAAAACACAGAAGAAGAAGAAGGGGGCACCGAATGTGTTTATATATAGACAGAGGAACAGATGGAGGAAAGAGATAGGACTAGCATGGGAACAAGAGCCACAGAATTGTGTTGATGGAGAGCAGGGAGGAGGCATTCAGAGAGAGAGAGAGAGAGAGAGAGAGAGACTCAGGCAGAGATAAATAAGCCAAGGCTGAGCTAAGGAAAGAATGAGAGATGCAAGGCAGAGATACAGAGGTGAGGGAGAGCTGGTTACAGAGGAGGGTCACAGAAGATGAAGAGCCAACAGTTTAGTCTTGGGAATTTTTTGTAATGATGGTTATTGTGACTGAAGCTTTATTGCATTATGTTGTAGTGGCAGCGGCAAGCAAAACGATGAGCTATAGCATGATATATATTTTGTGTGTGTGTGTTTGCGGACACATGTTTGTGCATGTGTGTGTGTGTGTGTGTGTGTGTGTGTGTGTGTGTGTGTGATGGAGCTTTATGTACACACACAAAGATAGAGAAAGAGAGGGAGTGCAACAGACAGAGAGAGAGAGAGAGAGAGAGCAATACAGAAACCGAGAGAGAGAAAGACTCAGAGAGAGAGAGAAAGAATGAGAGGGAGGGAGATGATGACCATATAGGCCGTTACTCAGTGCAGACACCCAGGAGACAGATCGCATACAGCACAAGTTGTGCAACTGGGACAGCAGCTTCTGCTCCTCCTCCCCTCCGTGGATCTAGGACAGCAGGGTGCAGCGAGTGTGCGGTTTCTAGGGGTCTGCTAGCACTTTCAAAGGCCCGTAGTGTCCTTGTGCTTTTGTAAGCAGGAAAGATTGGCAGCCATTCAGGGCCCTGTTTAACCTGCAGGGGATCATTGACGTTTCACAATGACTTCATGGCTTGTGATTCTGTAATGTCACTGCACATTTCATACCCCATTCCGTTTTGTCTCTTCTCTCTTTGGTTCTCTAATAATGATCTATCTTTCTCTCTCTTTCTCTCTCTCTCACTCCCTCTGTCTCTCTGTTTCTCAATCTCCCTCTCTGTCTCTCCCTCTTTCTTTCTCTCCTTCTCTCACACCCTCTTTCTCTATTCTTTCTCTCTCTCCGTACCTCTTGTCTCTCGCTTCCACTCTCTTCTCTCTCGTTCCCTTGCTCTCTCTATTTTAGCCCTGGTGATCGGGTGCAGGTCACAGATGATTCTAATGAGGAGTGGTGGAAGGTAGGTAATAAATTATCTGAACATTTCTTTGTGTGTGTGTGTGTGTGTGCATGTGTGTGTGTGTGTTTGTGTGTGTGTGTGTGTGTGTGTGTGTGTGTGTGTGTGTTTTTGTGTGTGTTCACCAACACATGACAAGATTGTGAAGCACAAACAGATATTCTGTGTATTCTTTGTTCCTGTGTTCCTGTGTGTTTAATGAATAGGCGTATTCCTGTGTCTGTTTATGTGTGTGCACGGGGGCGGGGGTCTGTGTGTATGTTTCGTAAGGAGAAGGGGGGTCAGAGGCAGTTGTGTCGTCTTTAATACACAACACCTGTTCCTTGCCCACGTTCCCCTTGACTGCGTGAGTAAAAATAGAATATTATTTCCAAAGGGAAATTATTCAAAGCCATTTAATTGACTTAACTCGTCTTTAAAAAAAATCGATACATGCTTCTTGTTTCGCTTCACTTGTTATTGATGAGAATGGGAAGCTTTGTGTTGGTGTGCGTGCCCGCGCAAGTGTGTCTGTGAGTGTGTGCAAGTGTTTGCGTGTGTGTGTGCATGTGCATGTGTATGTGCATGTGTATGGGGGGGTGTACAGGTTGCGATTCTTTTTTTCGTAGGATGGTAGGGGTAAACTACCATCAATCAGAGGCGAGAAAGGCAGTACTTACCCCTACCATCCTAAAAAAAAATTGCATCCAGGTCGCTGTGTATGTGTAACAAAGAGGCATCCTTTACAGCATCCAAGGAGTATCTGTTGGGCATCTTGCACAAAAGGAAAAAATAACAAGAATGCTTCCTAGAAAAACATTACTATTTCAAAACACTACTAGTTCATTTGTATTTAATCTGGACTTATGCATATGAATGTCACAGCTCAAGGGGCATTCATTCCAATATGGCCAGGAGCATAAACATAGTGTTTCATAGTGGAAAATGTTTAATTAACATATCAGCTGCTGGAACTATCCATAGTTCCAAGGCAGGAATTTAATGGAAGCCTTGAAGTAGTATATGGCCAAAATCCATTTATATTCATCTTTATTACCTTTATATGAAATAAAACTATTGGGAAAAAAAACGTTACCCTCAAAAAACATTATATGGGGATAATATATTTGCCTTCTATTACGTGAATGAAATTAAATTTTTTCCATTGACTTTGAAGGGTGGTGGATTGTTCTGCATCACACCACACGCGCCTTTACAACAAGGCATCACAAACAGAAGGTCATTGCTGCCACTTGATACACAAACACAGGACTGTATACCAACCGCCTCCTTTATAGTTTCAAGTCATCAGTTGCCATCAGTAATGGAAGACCTTTTTATTGTCGAGTCATTAAAGCAAAAGCAATTGAAGTCATTAAGCAACTGATATTTTTTTTAATTATCTGAAATGTATTCATTCACTCAGATTATAACACAAAACGTTATTATTACTTTCCCTGGCATGTGTGTGCAACATTCAGATTGCTATTGATATATTTTAGAAAGAAACGCACGATAACATTTGGTCAATTGGACATTCATTTGAAACTCTCTTCATATACCTCTGGAATACGGACGATCTCAGAACATTCTCCATTCTCCTAGCCTAGCCAATGGGTACTGTGTTCTATCCACAATGTCTGTCCTTAGCCTACCTGTAGGTAACCTTGAGAAAGATGACGATAGCCGTTTTCTGACCGTTTCTCGCATTTCTTCATAATTTTTACCCCTGGAGATTCGACCCTGAGTGTGATTCAGACTTGATGCTTTATATGCGGACATCAGTGTCGTTCAGACATCAGTAGAATCTCTTGGTGGTTAAGGGGGTTGGGCTTGCAAAGGGCAGGATATGACGTAGGGTCTAAGTTCGCAAGGGGCAGGATAATTGCGGCCGCTGTCACTAGTTTGTTTTGGTTTGACCACAGACAGCATGGAGGCAGAACGGGCAGAACTCATCGCAATCAACTTAAATGTTGCTGCAACGATGCATCATATATTCCGTTACATCAACAACATCAGAAGCATCGATGAAAGATCGGAGCATGAGTAAGAGACAAATAGAAAAACGACGAAGAAGAAAGGCGTCGCGAACGACTGCGTTAACGGAGAAAGAGATCATTTTTGCTGATTAACTAGCATAGACGGCAGGGAAGTATCTGGGAAGGCCGGGACCCTATAATGTTCAGTTAACTTTTGTAAACTTATAATTAAAAAAAAATTAAATCTATATATACATGCAGCTGTGATATACATATTTTTTACCATTCAGCGAGCCAAAGCCAACGGGGCGATTATCATTTAGGGTGCCACTCAATTACCACTCAATGACCAATGCCACTCACCCAAATGCAGACCGAGGCATCATCAACGTGCACGTGGTGTGAGAAATACAAACTTTCTACGCCTCATTCACACGTAAGGTCATTTACATTTTCCTCCAGAGAAAATACTTCCTCAGGGGTAGTATTTTTTCAGGAGAGTTTCAAGGTACAAATGTCAGGATATGTTGTCCAAACATATGGCCCATCAGGAGAATATCAGGAGATTATCAGGACTTTCACGTATGTCTGAAAGCAGCTTATATCTCTGCCGTCTCAATCAAGTGAGTCATTGATGCTACAGTTTTCAACTCTGTGGATCCCCAGCTAACGTGAGCGGTGTATGTATTCCAGGGCAAGAGCGGAGACAAGGTGGGGTTCTTCCCCACTAACTTCGTCCAAAGGGTTCGGCCGGGGGAGAGGGTGTGGAGGGTGACCCAGAGTATCCATGGTAACAGAGAGAGGGGCCACATGCCCGTGAAAGAAGACCAGGTGAGGCATTGGAGAAGACACCGTACTTTGTATTTTGGTTGTTACCCTCGCCGCTTGACCACCCATTTTCAAACCAATATGGTTTTGTCTCTTGTCACTTCCCTCTTTCATCCTTTTTTAATGTTGTACTGTCGTAGAACTCTTGCTTGATCCCCCTTCTCTCCCTCAACATGTCTCTATCTCCCTTCTTCTCTCTCCCTCAGATTTGTGTGGGGAAGCAGGAGGACAGTGAAGGGTACATGAGGCTCAGCAGTGGGAAGAAGCGGGGGCTGGTCCCAGCGGAATCCATTGAGGAGATCTAAGGCTCTTCTCTCTCTCTCTCTCTCTCTGTCTCTCTCTCTCTCTCTCTCTCTCTCTCTCTCTCTCTCTCTCTCTCTCTCTCTCTCTCTCTCTGTCTCTCACTGTCTCTCTCTCTCTCTCTCTCTGTGTCTCTCTCTCTCCCTCTCTCTCTGTCTCTCTCTCTCTCTCTCTTTCTCTCTCTCTCTCTCTCTCTCTGTCATTTTCCTTACCTCTGTGATCAGTCCCTACCACGTCAACAACGCATCGAGTAGCACGTTTCTGCATGTTTATTTACTTTTTAATTTAGGCGTAAGCAGTTTTATTTTGTGCAACTGCCCAATGCAGAGGAACTCTCTCCATGGTGAAAGGTCGCAAGCGTCAATAGCAGTTTCTAGACTTACAACAACGCTTAAATGTTTAAACAACATTACCGGAAGCTTCCGGTACTGTATCTCTCTCTCTCTCACTCACTCTCTGTCTCTCTGTTCCTCTCTCTCTATCTCTCTACCTTTCTATCTGTACATCTCTATCTCACCCTCTCTCTACCTCCCTCGCTCTCTCTTTGTCTCCCTTTGTCTCTTCCTCTCTCTCGTTCTCTCTCTCCATTTCTCTCTTGCTCTCTCTCGCAGTCTCTCTGGCTCTGTCTCTCTTTTCTTTTTATGTTTTGCTCCCAGAAAGCACTCTGTGTCTCTTTCATATCCTCTCTCTCTCTCTCTCTCTCTCTCTCTCTCTCTCTCTCTCTCTCTCTCTCTCTCTCTCTCTCTCTCTCTCTCTCTCTCTCTCTCTCTCTCTCTCTCTCTCTCTCTCTCTCTCTCTCTCTCTCTCTCTCTCTCTTCCGCTCTCTTAGTGTGATGTGAGTGGAATAACAACTTGGCTGTTGATGACTTTAATATCCCTCCCCCTCCCCCCCACCTAAGCAGAGGTGGCAGCCTTTTTAATACTGTTCAGACTTGTCAGGGGACACTTTATTCATGATGTCCTTGTATTCTCAGACGATTCTGCTCAGCTTTCACCACAACCTCCCTACCCCCCACGTCACAATATCTGAGACACAGCAGTAACACCAGGGATGCTTTCAACCACTTTTTCCAAGAGATATGAGCAAGCTGGACAGAGAGAGAAATAGAGACGATAGTACACCTTGATCTATCCGCTTAGGACAGACACAGACACACTGGCCATGAACAATGGAACAATTTCTTGCTCTTCTTCTTTGGTTCTGTGTCTGAATCACCACATCCCACTACTTTGACAGTATAGTAGAGTAATATACAGAGGTGGTTGCAACCCATCTTTGGCAAAGAGAAGGCTCTTTGGCAAACAGGGAAGGTGAGTGGAGTTAGAATCAACCTGGCCTGTCCCCGAGGACACTCGGGGAGAGAGTGTCAGTGGAATCTAAATGTGGAGCGGAACGACTGGTGATAGCAAGTTTTGTTTTGCTTCGTCTCAATAAGTGTAGGGTTCTGGGGTCTGCCAGATGCTTTTAAGAGGTGGGCTTAGCAAAGGGCCCTGCCACTGAGCACAACCAGAGACGATAATGTAGCAGAGGCAGTTGGCACTTTGTTTTTTTTATCATGCAGCGGTTAGCAATTCATCGCGTGGTGGAATTTAAACAGTGGCCGGGAAGAAATACATAAACATGCCGGAGATCTTCTGGGGCCTGACGAAGGCCCCAGGTTCCACTGAACAGGCCTGAGGAGGACATTCGCAAGGAGGGAGAAGGGAGAGACAGCATTGTGTTGAAACATTGTGAATTGATGTGCGTGCATGCAGGTAGTGTTTTCCACCCCCCCCCAAATATGTTATTGATCAAATGTCAAGCTGTCAAGTCCTTCCGTTCTGACTGGCCCTCCCTTTTCTTCTGGAACGGACAAGTTCTTGGTAATTTGCCAGGAATTCTGACGGTGAATTCAACTCAAAAATGTTGTAACCTGACCTAAATAAAACTTTTTAAGTCACAGATGAAGGGTTGATATTTATACTACAGTGCAAGTGAGATAAGGTAAACAAGAACAAATTGTGCCGATAACGATATGATCAAGACGCTGTAATAACCTTTTTCTGGGCATTTTGTTTGCCCCCCTATTTTTTAGCACAAAGTTAGCAGCAAAGGCTGGTCCTCAAGTCTACATTTCAATATAAATATGTGAAAGACGTTTTTTTTATATATATAAATGTAGCACTGTACCTTGGTGTATCTTAAATGTTACCTGAAAGAGTCGTCACAGAGGGAACAAAGTATATCCCCATTTTTGTTGTTGTTGTCCGATATATCATGTATGTTGTAAAATAAGAAAAACGGTTGTAGGTCCACCGCATTTCCACCTTATTAGAAACCATAATTACATACACAAACATATAATACAGTAGCCTACCATTTCATAATTTTCAAGTAGGCCAGATTAATAGGCAAGTGTATTGCATTTTCATTGCTAGAATAAAATATGCAGAGACGAAATGTAAAATAGCAGAAGTCAATGGCAAAGATCAGCTTGAGTGCCATCAGATGCTGCATCGCTCTGATGTGTTTTTAAATGAAGGAATTTGTAAAGGTCCGGAACATAAATATTCAGAGCCGGTGGTTCAACTGTTGCCTCTGCAGGTTCCACTAGAGTAATAGAATATTAGATGGGATGAGAAAAATCGATCAAACAAGCTATGAATGATGTTTCCTTTGTGTGTGTCTGTCTGTGCGCGGGTTTTTTGTCAGTGTGTTTGTATGCAGGTGTGTGAGGTAGTGACGCAGGTCCTCCTCACCATGGGTGGCCCCCCTTGCCTCCATTTTAAACTGAGCACCCAATCCACACTATTTCACTATTCTGTCTGATAAACTCTTCTCAACAATTTCACCTCTACGGTTTAGGAATCCTTTTTCTCAGACCAATTGTCTTTCCATTCCCCCGCCCTCCCCCGTCCTCCACTCTTGCCTTCGACAGATGTCAGCACCTGTCTCCCTGTCTTTGCTTGTCATTGACTGAAACTCACAACCAGCCTCACTCTCTCCTCCTATTAATTTTGTCATTTCTTATCTGCGTTCTTTGAGTCATTCTCCTTTCTTTCTTTCTTTCTTTCTTTCTTTCTTTCTTTCTTTCTTTCTTTCTTTCTTTCTTTCTTTCTTTCTTTCTTTCTTTCTTTCTTTCTTTCTTTCTTTCTTTCTTCATTCTTCATCAAGTTCATTTATCAAGTTCATTTATCAAATACCTACATGAAAATATGAAGGAATTGACCTACTTTCCTTGATACACTTTCTTATAGATAGGGAGGATATTTCAGTTACACTCTCACACTCTCTTATTCAATTATATTTTATAAAACATCTAATAAAAGCCGGCCGGGAGGACTCTTACAGGGACGGTAACCACTGCCCAGCATAATATTCCTGTTGGCTGATCAGTCTATTAGGGTCCTTCGGAGAGTCACAGAACCATGGGGGGCTTTCAGTCAATCTGCTTAATCTAACAGAGATCTGGTTATAGATCTGGCTGTCCCTTCACGACCACCGCAGGCTGTGGTTTATGGCCCCCTCCGTGATGAATGTCCAGTATGATTATTCTTAATGTCCTGCCTGCTGTTAATATCACGACTTGTGACCTTTGGAGATGAGCTCAGGATGCCAGAGGCAAAAGCAACAGCTGGCCATCAACTTTCTGGACGACTAAGCTGCGCTAAATAGGAAGGTGATAGGATGAGGTGGAGGCGAAGGCGGTGTGTGTGTGCCTGAATTATTTGGGGTGGGTGGGTGTGTGTGGGTGTGTGTCCCATGTGCATAGCCAACTACCATGGTTGATTGTTGTCAGCATCTTGGCTTTTGACTCATTCCCTCTGTGGCCTCCTGCTGGTTGTTCTTTGTTTTCTTCGACCATTTGTCTGTTTCCCGCCTTTTTTGGTCACTGTGTTGTTACAGAGCTGTTACAAGGGGATACATTATTTACCAAGTTGGATCTTCATAATGCTTATCACTTGGTATGAATCAGGGAGGGCGAAGAATGGAAGACGGTGTTTTACACACCCACGGGTCAATATGAGTACCTCGTCCTACCATTCGGGTTGACCAATGCCCCAGCGGTCTTAGTGAACAAGTTTGTTTTTGTTTACCTTGATGACAGTCTCATATTTTCCAGGCCCCTTCGTGATCATGTCCAGCAGTCCTATCGAAGAGGTTCACTGAGGACAATAAACTACACCCTTGTGCCTTTCGGAGTGAAAGGCACAAGGCACAATACATCGTCTCACTCCCACAGAACACAACTATGACAGGGAAACTACTGGGGGTAAAGCTAGCATTCGAGGGGTGGCATCACTGGCTGGGGGCTAAGATGTCCCTATACTCGTTTGGACTGACCATAGGAACCTTTAGTGCGATAATTCAGCTAAACGCCTCAACACTCGCCAGGCTAGTTGTTCTCTATTTCATTTTTTTACTTAATTTTGTCATTTTCGCCCAGGCTCAAAGAATGTGAAACCCGATGCACTCTCTCCCCAGTTTAATGGTTGGGCCATCACCTGGGACATTGAGTCCATGGTCCTTTCTCAGATCCTGCAGTAGGGCTATTCCTCCCGGTTGACTTGCCATGTTGAGTCAGGAGGACCATAGCGTTTCTACGTCAACGCTTTTGGTGGCCCAAGATGGCTGTGGATGTTCAGACCTTCGTTGCTGCTTGTCAGATCTGCGCACGAAACAAGAGCTCCAACCAACCACCAAGAGGACTCCTTCAGTACCGAACCAACCATGGTCCCACTCCTGGTACCCAACCAACCATGGTCCCACTCCTGGTACCCAACCAACCATGGTCCCAGTCCTGGTACCCAAACAACCATGGTCCCACATTGCTGTGGATCTTGTGTCTGGCCTCCCACCATCAGCTGTTAATACTATTGTCCTTACTATTGTCCTTACTCCATGTGTGTACACTTTGTTCTACTGATTAAACTGCCCTCTGCTTAGGAGACAGCGTCCCTCCATTAGGTTTTACGGATACACGGTCTGCCGCTTGATGTAGTCTCTGATCGAGGTCCCCCGTTTGCGTCCTCATTTTGTAAGTAGAGTCTGTAGACTTCTCGGTGCCACTGCCAGTGTCTCACCAGGTTTCCATCCGCAGACCAATGGCCAGATAGAGCGAGCTAACCAAGACCTTGAAAGAATCCTTAGGTGCCTGGCATCTCAGAATCCCTCCTCCTGGAGTCAGCATCTGGCATGGGCTGAGTATGCCCACAATTCACTCCCTGTTGCGTCTACTAGTCTGTCCCCTTTTCAATGCTGCCTTGGCTTTCAACAACCTCTCTTTCCCTCTCAGGAACTAGAGGCTTCCCTGCCTTGACTGTACATAAGCTGCCCTTATTAATAATTTCCGCCAATTGCATCCTAATCACCCTGCTTTGACGCCTTGAGTATTCATTGAGGAGGGGGTAATGTCAGCACCTTGACATTGGACTCAGTCACTCTGTGGCCTCTTGCTGCTCCTTGTTGTCCACCATTTGTGTTTCCCGCCTTTTCGGTTCCTGTTCACCTGTTCCTCATTGGGTTGTTACTGCCCTGCCTATTTGTACCCTGTGTTGTGAGTGCCACTGTGTCCGATTGTTTTATGCCTATTTCTGGTATACGGTCTTGAACTTTTGCCTGCCCCTGGACTTTTCTCAGATGACATGGCTCTTCTTTCTTTGTTTTGTTTTTTTGTTTTTTTGTCATCAGCAGGCAAGTTTAATTTTGTTCATGTTTGTTCGGCATCAAAATAAAATTGTTGAACTTCCTTCTGCTTTCCTTTCTGCTGTCACGTAAACCTGACAGGAAGTGTCTATACATTCTGATTTTGTCACGTAACTTCAGTGGCAGATTTTCCGTCATCACAAGAGGTTTTTGTCACCAGACAATTTTTGTTGGTATTTCCAGATCAAATAAAATGTATCTGAATTGAAAATGAAATAAGCCATCAAAACAATGGCAAGGGAATTTTTCAATTATGGGAACTTCTGGACGCTTGGACATTACAGATGTTTCTACCAATTGTGAAATAAATGTTCAAATGTTATCCCTGCTTCCAAAACCTTAAACCATAATAAACCTATCCATTCATTTCATCCAACCTCCTATTGTGCATTACATTTTTTTTTCCCATTTTGGCTCCTCTGATGGGTTGACATGATTGCAGCCGGCTAAGCGAACAAAGGAAAAAAGTGTACTACCACCACAGATACAAAAAAGGGCTGGGCTGGTGTGCTGGTTTTCCCTTTCTAAGAATAACATGTAATCAGAGGTTGCGAACCTCTGATTTCGTGCACATACATGGATGCATGTGCATGAAGACAAACCTATGGATGCACAAAACACACACACATGCACAAACACTGCTATGTCCCTGAATGTGTTAGTAGCTGGCAGTACCATAATGGATGATGTCTTTGCGTGCAGCTATAACATAGCATTACTATTGCCCACAAGTCACCACCGAAGTAACAAATATCTGGCTTTCAAGTGTCCCCATGTCCCAGCCGGCTCACACCCTCTTTTCTAAGAAATACAAAAGTAATTTGGCAGGGACGGAAAGAGAGCAAAAAAAAGAAAGAGATGAACCGAGAAATAGAGATGGAGGGATGGGGCAATCTGTATCACTGACAGTCCCAATCTATGATCCATCTCATCTATAGGTGGCCAGCATTGCCTCACTCACCTCACATTATGCTTTTATCTTCCCTGCGTCCCCGTCCTGAAAGCTGCTATGCTGGTGCAAGAAATGAGTAGCTGAGTAATATGAGACACCCCTGGAGAACACCTCGTCCTCTCTCTTTTTCTCTATCTCTGTCTCTCTCTCTCTCTCTCTCTCTCTCTCTCTCTCTCTCTCTCTCTCTCTCTCTCTCTCTCTCTCTCTCTCTATCATTCGGTTTATCTCTCTATCTATCTCTCTCTCTCTCTCTGTCTTTCTAACTCTTTCACTACTATTGCTCTCTCTGTCTCTGTTTTTCTCACTCTCTCACTCTCTCTTGCTCTCCCTTTATAACTTTCTCATTCTCTTTCTCTCTCTCTCTCCCTCTCTCTACATATTACTAAAAGGACCTCAGGGAGGGTCATTCGCACGCAGGCAACAGTATCTGTACTGCATGTTTGAACAAACAAACCAAAAAAAACTAAAGACAAGCGTGCAAAGTAGACCTCTAACCCGCCTGCAGCCACCAGTGTATTCTACCCCCCGAGCAACCGTTTCCCCAGAATATCTCATTCACCTCACGGTGCTGCTCTGACATGTCCCTACGCCCATATGAGCCAGGCTACGTCACCTGATCGGAGGACAGGGGGACAAATGGAACAGGAAAGTGAGAACAAGAAAATACAAAGGATAATGTGGGGACTCCAACCAATAAAGATTCAACCTTCACAGATGAGGATGTCCTTTTTAACCTTCTTTATTGTTCTAAAGTTTAGATAATATTAGGTGTCGTTTGCAAAAGAGGGTCCTATAAGTGACTTCCTGAATAAATAAAGTTAAATAAATAAAGAACGAAATCTGAGCATGAAACCGAGCTGCTTATAGAAGACCAGGAGGGTTCCTCCCTCCCCAGGTGATCAAGGCATCAAGGATAATTAGAGTTGCGAGTGTGTCGCAGCGTTGACTCTGAAGCAGGCAGACAGGCGTGCAGCTGATCGGTAAATCAGGACACAGGGAAGATGAGACCGACTACTTGTGTTTGAAGTTTGAAACGCAGTGCGGAACA
This sequence comes from Gadus macrocephalus, assembly GCF_031168955.1. Classification (NCBI taxonomy): domain Eukaryota; kingdom Metazoa; phylum Chordata; class Actinopteri; order Gadiformes; family Gadidae; genus Gadus; species Gadus macrocephalus. Next base: position 10,456,420 of record NC_082383.1, on the reverse strand, counting down.
TTGTCATCGCCTTCACAACCTCACACATGTTGATGTTAACCCAAGCCCTGGTGGATGTGAGTAGGGTACCAGATTCAATGGGCCTGATCCCTTAGCGGCCATCTTGGTTCAAAGCACTTACTGGCCATAAGGCCCACGTCACACAAATACCCGGCGCATTTACTGACGCACATGACGTTTAGAAATGTTCAGCGTAGTGTCCGAATTCTCGTTTGTTCGTTCCCTATATAATGCACTATATCATGAACACTATATAGGGAATAGTGTGTGAGTGTATAGGGAACGATTTCGAACACAGCTACTGTCCTCACTGTGTGGTGAAGTTTATTCTGTCCCTGTCGCGTTCCACAAAAAATACATAAAAGGAGCAGGCCCCTCGTTAATGTTACGAGCAACACCTGTGTTTTGTGTGACACCTCTACTTAGAGACCAGAGGTGACCAGAGTAAAGGTATAATGTAGGTAACAATGACTGCTCCAAATAATGGCGGCTGGGTATTGGCGTATTGGCTCATCAAGAAACAGCCAGGTTACCACCACATAATCACTGGTCGCCTACGACAATTTCGGCAAGACATTTTGTTTTCTATGAATAATTTATAAACTAATTATGTTCATTTACCGGTTGTACCGGAGAACAAATCAACTCATTCGCTTGATTTTATGAAACTTCAAAAGCACATTCTCCACCATTCAGATGTTCAAACTGAAACATCTTCAAACTTAGAAATAGCTAATTATCCCACCCTGTTAGCAGATTGTTCCAAAATGTTCAGTTGTGACACCGAGCCAGACAATTTAGACGGGACGTGTGCTGGGAGTGTGCTGCAACTGCGCCAGCGGTGCTTAGAGCACCTGTTGGCCGGCGGTCGCCCTTCATTGGTTGAACACGTGCTCTCCAAATGAAAACACGATGTGCTTCCACGCGTCTGTTGCCACTGCACAGCATGCTGGGTAAATAAAACACAAGCTTCAACATCTAAACCTCTCTCTCTCTCTCTCTCTCTCTCTCTCTCTCTCTCTCTCTCTCTCTCTCTCTCTCTCTCTCTCTCTCTCTCTCTCTCTCTCTCTCTCTCTCTCTCTCTCTCTCTCTCTCTCTCTCTCTCTCTCTCTCTCTCTCTCTCTCTCTCTCTCTCTCCAAATATATGCAAATAGAGTCAGTCTTATTAGGCCATAACTCTATTTGAAATCGTATTCCTGGGCCACACACAATAGCACACACTAACACACCATGACACCGCACACACACACTTACACGACACATACACAGACACCTGCACAGACACACTCAGCCAAAGACTGTTGAAATAAGCAGCTCCTGTCGTCTCTTTCTGTGTGCTGCTGACCTTTCCTTTAGTCAGCAGATAAATGGAATTAAACAGAGCATGGTAAGGTGCACAGCGACTCAAACAGAGAAAGAGCTGATCAAGAGACTGCCCAACCCCGTCTTATCCCCTCTCCACGTACATCCCTACCTCGTACTTTTCCTCTCACTAACCCAGTTTACAATTTTCTCTCCAGCTCTCATGCGTGTACGTCACATTGAGGTACACCGCACACCCCTAAAAGAAAACGCCAAAAGCCTTCAACCCCCAACCATCTCTGAATCTCTAACAACTGAATCTCTTGATTGACTGATTAAATAAGTGGCAATCATAAGCGAACATAGAAAAAGCTTTTTTTTTTTTATGTTTTGCATTTTGCAATGTAGACGTCAACAAATGTTAATGTAATCTACCGTTAATTGTCAGAACATTGCAGCCGCAGGCAGCTCAGATCAAAGGCCCCCTCATCAGATATTATCTGATTCACATGCAACATCCCAGAAACACCGGCAACATCAAGTATGTCAGCCTTCCCATTATAAGGAATTTCTGGTTTCACTTAGAGTGGAATTCTGGCGAATATTGAACCCAGGGTCTTTTTCGGCATGAAGACCCATAAAATAAGCCCTCCAAGCTCTTTTTTTCATTGATAATCGAGTACAGAGATTACCCGCGAATGCCTGGACCAATGTTACAGCCCAAATTGCTTCCATTATAATGGCTAAGGGCAGTGTGAACACTTCCAAATCATAATTTTTTAACCACCAATATTGCTCAAAATAACACCAAGCCTCTGCAGTAAGATGACTAGTGTCCTCCCTACACATAAAACTAAGCATGAACAAGTAAGAGTACCGAGAGTTCATTAAAAAATACTGTTTTCCAAGTCTGTGACGTAAACAATATAATAGAGGCATCAAACATTTTAACTGAACAATCTCCCCTCTTGATACTTGGCTGTTTGATTTTTTTTGCTGCCGTTACATTACTCCTGGCATTCGCGGGCAAGCTCTATACTCGATTATCAACAAATAAAAGTGTCAGGAGGGCTTATTTTATGGGTCTTCATGCCGAGAAAGAGCCATGGTTACATTTTCGCCGGAATTACACTTTATAACAACATTATTCAAATCCCTTAGACAATGATGCAGTTTCCTTTCCATACCATTGCACCACATAGGATCATGAATGTTCTCTCCCAACTTTGAGTCATGCTACATATTTTCCTTTTCTGTGTATACAGGGGGGCAATTCATATCAGTCCTTTTCTTCTACAGTAAATCTGAGAGGGAGAAAGAGAGAGGGGGCGGTGTGGAGAAAGACCGACAGAAGGAGAGAGGGAGAGAGAGAGGGGGGGGGGGGGGGGGGGAGTGTGCGTGGGACAGAGGGAGAGACGACACAGGGAGGGATAGAGACAGAGTGAGGGAAAGAGAGACTAAAGAGAGGGGGGAGAGGGAGCGAGAAAGAGATAGAGAGAGAACACACTGATTGGTTTGTTCTGTGATGGGGTGAATATAAGAGGCACCATGTGTTCTTAAAGGGGGCATATCATACCACCAGGTGTGAGTGTGAATAGCCATTACAAGCAAAGGTTTGAAAATGTGCAGCATTGTGACATCACAGGTGGGCATGTCCACCTAGATGTGTGCTGGATAGATCAGTCTACCATCCATGTCACAATGCTGCACATTTTGAAAACGGCTTGTAATGGCTAATCAAACTCACACATGGTGGTATGATAGGTCCCCTTTAAAGTGTGTCCTTAAAAGAGCATATGTACCATTGTCCTGCAGTTGCTATCCAGAGGGGAGAGCCCTGTGGCTGCACTCCAGTAAATGATCTTTCAGAGATGTTTTGAACAAACTTGCTAAGATCAAGGGTTGTAATTTTAAGAAGGGAAGCTGCCCTTGATAGGAACATGTCTCTACAAATGTCAAGAAACTACACACCCAACCAATAATCACAATCAAGCTGAAAATGCATCTCTGTGCTCTCTGTGCCATACAATAGGTCTGCCAAATCTATTTTGCTTTTCTCCAATCATTTGATATGCAATAGTCCATCAACAACCTCTGAAATTCTTCTCGCCCCTCTCGTTCCCCCTGACCGTCAGTCTGTCCCTTACTTCCCCCCTGTTTTTAGACATTCTTTTTTACCAAATGTCTAAAAAAGAACATTGGGCAGACCACCGAAGCACTAGCTGATGGCCAGCCCCCAGATGCAGCAGTAGCACGGTTTAGGTGTGCAATTTAAAGTGTAATCCCGGCTAAAATTTAACCAAGGGTCTTTGTTTTGGCATGTATACCCATCAAATAAGGCCTCCAGATACTTTTTTAATTGAAAATCGAGTATAGAGTTGGCCCGGCACAATGTTTCCATGTTATTGGTTAGGGGCACTAATATTGCTCAAAATAGCACCAAACCTCTGCAGTAGCATGATTAGGGTCCCTACACATAAAACAAAGCATCAACAACTCGGTTAGCGTACCGGGAGTTTATTAAAAAATACTGTTTTCCAAGTCTGTGCCTTACCGGTAGGTCCATGTTTCCAGGAAGTCCACACAAGTCGATTACCTGCTACCGTAAATAATATAATAGAGACGCAAACAAATTTAAAACAGCCAAGTATCAAGAGGGGAGATTGTTTATTTAACTTTGTTGGCGCCTCTTTTGTATTATTTAAGGTGCTATTTTGAGCAATTTTAGCGGCTAAAAAAAATTCGGATTTGGTAGCCCCTAACAACTAATAACATGAAAGCCAAACATTGCGCTGGGCAAAATGTATCTGGAGGGCTTATTTGTATACATGCCAAAACAAAGACCCTTGGTTAAATTTTCCCCGGAATTACACTTAAATATGAGCCAAGGACAGATCGCGGCTGTCATCTTTAATTTAATCAAGAAATAGATAGGGGCAATATAAAAAACATGGTTTGAATAATTGCGCTATTTCTGAACAATGCAACAATCTTGTACATTTAGATCTGCTAGATGTATTTATACTGCTCTGCATATGACAGAAGCTTCAGATGACACAGAATGAGGAGAAAGCATATGCCTAGACGAAGGCTGGTGTGATGGTGTTCGTAGCAAGGGCCTGGTTAGGTTATACATTAGCCTACGGGAGACAAGTTTCTAATTGTCTCAAGTTTAACCATTATTAGATTACCAGGCATTTAAAAACAGTTCTATGATCATGTTTCTAAAACGTTAACTAATATAGCTAGGTACATAATAAAGGTATAAAGACGCACATGTAGGCGCTAGTACTGGGTAAATAATGGTGTTTAGGATCATCAAAATCGTATCAAAGTTTGTGCTGTGTCCCCACCAAAGCAGAAACAAAAGCTAGGAACTTGGTTCAACCTATTTTTGGGTGGCCCGTGAGTTTGTTCCAGTTTCCTAGGAACACACAGCTTCTGTACATATTGATGTTTCTTCTGTTTTTTTTATGTGACACAAGTTGTGTGTGTGTGTGGGGACGATGTGCTGCTCACATGAATTATACCAAACCTTTAGAAAGGAGACAGTTGAGTTGAGACCTGTGGTAAGAGTTGCATCCGATATCTCTAGAAGTGGGCCGATGATTGTATGTCGGAATGGAAAGACACACATGAACCGCACACATTCTCATCCGCACACATGCACAACTACATGCATGTAAACCTGCATGCTCAAATATTCATCAAAAACACAACGAAATACTGATTAACCAGAAATGCATGTCTCATGCGCACGCACACACACACACACACACTGTATAAACACTCACTCGGAAATGCACAAGCAGAAGCACAGGAACTCAAACCACAAAGAACAGATTGATCACTGTGTGTGTGTGTGTGTGTAAATGTTTATGTGTATACACAGGTGTGTGTATGTGTATATACACCAGGCCCGTTTTTTTTTCCTTCTCGGAATTGCTTAATGGAGCAGTGACTAACCAATCAACATTAGGTGATTCGTTCTAACGAGTTCCCACAAATGATCCACTGGCTTGTTGGCCTGCTCCCGCATCTGCAGCTAAATGTTATAATCTGACCTTTAAATACCAAATCTTATGTTTTCTTGGTGTGCAGCTACACATGTATATTCATTACAAACGATTCATTTGTTTTACAGATTAAGTTCACTTGTAGGAAACAAAACCAAAATAAACGAACAACGATTTCTGTCAATTTGCAGCCAATCACTAACCTATACAGTACTTTAAACAGTATGTTGATGAAGTAAATAGTAAAAATATTGACTATTGGTACACTGATTTAATACCTTCATCCAAAAACAGACTGGGAACAGGTCATTAGTTACACTTTATTTTCCTTTAGAATTTAGACTTGGGAGAGTTTTTTGAAAGATGTATTCTACCATAATTTGTTAAATAGTCAAGGAAATTTACTGAAGACTTTACTTAACTTCTTTGAATTAAGGGCACTAGGAGAACAATGATTGGCCTAAATGGACCTCTTGGGGTAAGGCTCGTCTGCGGTTCAAACTGGTAACTGTCAATCCTGCATAATTTGTTAAGTGACTGACTCTGTAGTTGGCTTGTGGCACACACAGTAGGGACCACAAAGAGATGTATTGAATATGAGTTTCTACCAAAGGGACTGCGCTGGCCTATATCCCATTTAGCCAACAAGAACAGTTTGTTCTTTTCAAAAGAAAATTCCATCCATGTATTGTTCTGGTTTGAATTTACAAAATATATCGATGAATACAAATTGCCAACATTAGTTGTATTTTTGGTAGTGTAGTGCTATTCAGGATAATATGTTTAAATGACAATACCGGTCTGTGTGATCTAGCCACCATAACGGATTGGTAGTGTAGTGCTATTCAGGATAATATGTTTAAATGACAATACCGGTCTGTGTGATCTAGCCACCATAACGGTATCTCCTGGCTTCAGCAAAACATCTGTGAACATTATAATTTGTCAAAGTTACCTAATTTTACGGATTCTGCCGAAGAGCTATTAGCAATATAGCATTTTCGTCTTTTGGAATCCATGAACAGTAGGGAGTTTATGGACAAAAAAAACAAGCCAGGAGAGACATTTGTAAAAGTTTTAATCAGACCTGTAAATTTGTTTTAAAGTCCCCATTTAATCTTAATAATCCTGCTTACAAAATACCTATAGTATTTTGGCAGCAGGAGAAAAGAGACCCGGCATGCCATACCAATTCTTGGCTTAGGTCTACTTCAAGTGTGCTGTCTCATGTCTGCAGTTTCTAATGAGTCGAAAAGTAAACACTGTATTGACCCTTCATTCCTTTCCAAAACAGTGAAGCGACCAAAGCGCATCAAGTGCAAGTGAAGCACCACCAGAGACCCGAACGCCATGCCACACCACTTCCCCTCCATATCCCAACTGGGCATTTACTAACAAGGACAAATGACAGTGAGTGTACGACTTATCATAGAGGTCCCAGGGATAAGACCAAGACGGTGAAAGAGGGAGGGGAGAGAAGTTTTGGGTCATCTAATTCTGGCGAGGCAGGCTAAATCAGGCTATGACGGCTGTATGCTTAACCCACTTCAGGATCCTGTGGCCTCTCCTGCTTCAATGAGACTGTAGTGTCCTCCTCTTCCCTTCCTTTGGCCAATCACTCCATGTTCTGAATATTAGGGGAGGGGGGAGTAATACAGTTGAACCCGAGATCTTTTTACAATTTGGAGAAACGCATTTGACCTCTGAAGCAAAGCTATAGCTCCTTTATATAAATAGATGCAATAAATGGGGATTCAGAATTCTGGTCAGTAAATCAAACTGTTTACACTATGAAAATGTATTCTAAAACGCATCTAAAAATTGCACTGAATTAATATGTTCAAATACCTAACTCTGACCCTCTTAAAAAAACAATGTAAAGCATTATATCATTTATATGACACCAAGAACATCCACTCAATGGTTCTTGACACAATGTATACGAGAAGAGCGTCAAACCATCTTTCGGCTGTGGTCTTTACCATGGTGATCCGTGAACACCCGACAGTGAGAGCTGCTGGCCTCTGGCTGCCATACAAGTCACATTTTGCGCAGATAGACGATCCTTAATGAGCCAGACAATACAGGCCATTCCATCCTTAATTCATGGCATTAAGATGTCTGGCTAGTACCATTAAAGCTGGAAGATAACTGACATGACAGTAAATGGGAGAGGATTGCGGTAGTTCCCACTATCGCACAATTCTAACTTCAGTAGACCTATACCAGCACCAGATATAGGTCACAACAGAGGAGCCTACCATTCTAGTCACTTTGACTTGAGGGAAAGTAAAAAAAGAAAAAGCTGCAGTTTGGCAGAGACCCGTGTAAGCTACATTCCTTTGTTCATGGATAATAAGCTCCAACATATAAGCTCCAACATGCTCTGAAATGTCTGTCTGCATGTGTGTAGAATGTCACCAAAAAAGGGTACGAAAGACAGAATGTATTGTAACTCAAACGGTAAATTTGGCAATATAACGTGTGGCTGTGAGGAGAATGAAACCATTTGTATTCTGTAACAAACTTAAGCTTTATTGGCGATTTGTCCCAATATCCATACAAACATTTAGAGAAATGTTGCCTATTAAATAAGGTTGATATTGCATCTTTCAAGTGGAAAAATCTTAAATTAGCAAATGAAGCATCAAATTAAATAAACCTTTAGTGCAGCCACTGCAATTACAATGATTACAATTTTCTAAATTCTTAAACAATTATGGACATTTATACTCCGAATCATATTTTTCCAATTACTGTAAGGTCAAATAAACATAAGGCTACACCTTCCTCAAGACAGAAAAATTGCACTTTGCATCCCTCCATCCGTTTTTAGCTGACTGGTGAAACTTCCATCGACACCGGCACCACCCGCGGCGCCTTCAGGCGGAACAAGTCGCGGAGGTTCACCTCGGGGTCCACGTAGCGTGGGATCTTGCGCTCGTTGAAGAGACCCGAGAGGTCAGCCTCCACCTTGGCGCGCCGTGAGATGCGCATGCGCACGGCGAACAGGCGCTGCAGGTTGCCCTCCACCAGGGGCGTTTGGTGGTGGCCTTCTAGACGATTCTGCCACGCCCGTTTGGAGCGCCGCCGCTGCTGTAGGAAGGCGAAACAAGAGACGACACAATAGGGCTGCTCCATTATGGGAAAAAAATAAATCAGTCGCAATTATTTTGGTCAATATTGAAATCACGATTATTCAAGCGATTATTTTGAGTTTGAAAACATGCATTTATTCAGTACGTCTCTCCAAAAAAAAAAAAAATGTTGCAACTGAGAACTTTGACATTTTGCCTTAAAATACACAAAATGGTCAAAAAGAAAATGTTGAAATCTAAAATGATATACATATATTTATCCAGCTGTTCTGCCCTTTCTATAAAACATAAAAAAAACAAAACTGGATTATGTTAATTTTGTGCTCGTTTTGCGATCTAAATTCAATTAATCGCCCAGCCCTACAACCCATGCCCCTTTAAATGGCTGTATTAAGACATGCCTGAAGCGGAGATGGGAGGAAAAGGCTGGCAAATTTGACATTGCTGGATGAAGGCTTATTACACGCATTGAACATCACAATAGCTGCCAGCGTTTAGAGGGCTATGCAAATTATGATTACTGCTAGCAGGATTTCACCCATACTAATGAAGCATCTGGCCTGTATTTGGCAAGCTACAGAACTGAAGCATTGTACTCACCCTGCATGGGTTGGGCTGGCGGTCATGGCAGAGCATGTGTCTGGTCATGCTCTCCTATGGGGGAGAGAAAGCCATCACGTTAGCCTACACTGCATGAAACCTTACAGCAGGGTTTGCAGCATTTCAGTCCGTCTTATAGGAAAACCTGATTACCATGAGGAAGTCAACTAGGCGCAAACAAGCTCACCTTGAATGAGGGGATTCCACTGATGAACATAGCTCAAAATCTAAATATTGAGGAATACATCCCGACCAACTGAAGGGATGTGTTCAGTCTACAAAGAACTGCAATCAACTGGGGCAAAAGCAACTTTAATAGATTCATTTTCCATTGACATGGACTGAACCACTACCCTTTAAGATGAAAATTACCATGGCAGCATTAAACGCACGTTTTGGCCGTGCAGGGGCTGCAACAATTCCTAATCTCACCTAGTTTAGCCTTGGGCGTAGTACTCACCCGCATGGCAAACGTCCGTGGACAGTCTGGGAAGGAGCAGTGGTGTTTGAGCAGCTTGAGGTGCACCGTGCGGATGTGGTGCTGCAAGTTGAAGGTGGTGGAGAAATACGCCTGGCAGCCCGTCTTTGGGCACACCAGCACAGGCTTGTGCAGGGCGTGGACCTGCTTGTGTTGGCGGAGCCGGTCCACCCGCTTGAATACCTTTTTGCATGCTTGACAGGTGTATGTCGCTGTAATATGGAAAATTCAATTTGCCTACACAGATCTTAAGCACCAAGTTCAAACTAAGGACTTGTTGGGTCCAATTCAGTAAGTGAGTCAAGAATTCACCTGGATATAAAAAAACACACATTTTCTGCCACGCTAGTCACTTTACATGCACAATTATGAAAGGGTTTCACTGTAAAATGCCGTACCTGGGTGTTTCACCATGTGCTTCTGCAGTTTGCCCCAGGTATGTTCGAAGACCTTGCAGTTTGCATGAGGGCAGCGATACCCTGAGAAAAACAAAAGATGAGTGAGAAGGGCTGCAGAAATGCACCAGTTATAGTCTGCTGCCTAGTAGTTAGCATCCTGAGCCATACTGTTAGTTAGCAAATTAATCTTGGTCACATGTCCTGTATGTGACCAAGTAGGCACAAGGAACATAAATTATGTGGGGGACGAAAGACTTGATCTTAAATTAACCAACCGGCGTGTTTCTTTTCATGGCGTTTGCGGGCGATGTGGGAGTCAAATGAGGAGTCACATCCATCCTTTGAGCACCTGAGCAAGAGGGAACATGCACTCTTGTTGAATGGTCGTATACTCTCACAACACAACACTGGTTTTAGCCCGATGTGCCTCCCGTCTGTTTGAACACGCAACACTTGACCATCACCACCACAGATGATAGGGAAAACGATATTGTTAATCCAATTTCAAGTTTCAAATCAGTAATTTGAAAGTACCCACCATCTCACGTGTCCTCGTGAAAAAACTGACGATTTTGTTAATAGGCTGCAAAACTAACATTTAAATGCACTTCGTGGCACCTTGTCCGTTTTATGCAAAAATCCTTAAATGTTTGCATCAGCGACGAACTCAAGATGGCCACACTAAATGTGTGCTTATGAAGGGTTGAAGAGTAAATTTGTCCTACTTGAACAATGAAGATTCCCCATGCTCTATCAAGTGGAGTTTATATTCTCTGCGCTTCTTGAAGGTCGATGAGCAGTTGGGTCGAGTACACTGAATTGGGTAGAAAAGTGGAGTAAATATACGCGTTTAGACAAATCAACTTGTAAAGTACAACGATTGAATCGTAATTGTGCAAGTCTAGGTCAATTCTGGAAGTTAGGCCCCATCTTCTGGACAAACCTTGAAGTACTTCTCCTTTTCTCCGTGAGAATAGCGAACGTGTCTCTTCCTCTTTGCTTCGTCGAAGAAAGTTTCTGTACAACTCACCAACGTACATCTGCTCAAAAAACGTATGCATATGTTGAACATGAACGGCAATGCACCTACGGCATACTTGTGATGGGCGACATTCGGTCAACTACTGAATCGACTTGGACTTACTTAAGTGACTTGGCTGCAGTGTGCTTTGAACTATGCCTCTTCAGGTGCGATATCCGTGAGAAACAACGACCACAGCCATCATGTTTACACTGGATAGGACGCTTAACATTGGGGATACAGAGTTTACAATTTGCTCATGCCAAGTTTTAACTATACATTCGAACCACTGGAATCGGTCTGCTCGTTACTCACCAATCCAGTGTGTACAGTTTCGTGTTCTTTCAGTCGCCATTCGCGAGTAAACGTTGCCCCACACGAAGCGTGAGGACAGTTTAAAAACTGCAGTTGTGGCTCAGAGTCAGGTTTCGCACAAACTTGTATGCCATTCATTTTTAATCGCCAATGGTATGCCTTTGTCTTCTATTTAACGTATAAAAGAGTGTTCCAGCTTTCCAACATCTGTTAAAAAGCCAATCCAGATAATTGCCACCTTGGACTGACCAATCAGACGACCGTGTAACAGCAAGGAAGGTAACCATATTATGCAAAGAGGCTGAATGCACTTAGTCTAATTGCTACGTCTTTGCAATCAATAGCACAAGAGTCTGCTGAAGGCCCGAAGCCATGAGATTGTCAGTAGCCTTGATAACACTATCTAACGGTTATGTAGCTGTTCGTGCAGCAGAGGGTGGTGTGCCTCTAAATACAGTAAACTCCTCATATAATGACGTTCACTTAAACTATGATGATTGGATGATAACTAGATTACAATCTATGTTTTAAGAGTTCATGGGCTATTTTAGCTTGTCAACCACGCCCCATATATTATTCTCAGAAAGAAACCTAAAAAGATAATTCAAATCATACAATCACTTTCCTTCAATATATTCTAGCACTCTCTTTAGACTGAAATCCATCCATAATACAAGGGTTCACATTTATGACGTGCTTTGATATTATAAGTTGACTCTCAGACCTGGCTATAAACTTATCTCTCTCCCACTCTCTCCGTCTGTCTCTCATTCTCTCCCCCCCTCTCTCTCTCTCTCTCTCTCTCTCTCTCTCTCTCTCGATGGTCTCTCCATCTCTGTGTCTTTCTCTCTCTGCCTCACTCTCTCTGATTACACTTTTCCGAGGCAGTTGTTAGAATGCACAATGTTTTATTGCTTCTACATTAGTGAGCTGGATGCAGTGGAGAAAGGAGCGCCACATATCCCAAAGGAAAAGCATATAGCTCCCATACTTGCTCATCCTTGCACTCACACAGTGTGCAGAAGAGACCGAGAGGCATTTTATCTGTGCTAAATTGAATGCACACTCAATCAACCGAACATGCTGAATGAAGGATAGCCATAATATTGGACTAGTGTGTGGAATCATAGATGAACAAGGTGTGCACCCTTTAACCTGAACCCACACACACACACACACACACACACACACACACACACACACACACACACACACACACACACACACACACACACACACACACGTGATACAAGGCCTGCCTTTAAATGAATGGCTTCAATTCATATATATGCTTTGGGAAAATAATGAATTAACTAATTGCAAAAGCACCACTCTTGCTCATAGCCAACAATCCGCGCGAGCCCTCGCCATCTCATGAGCCTCCCTCGCGTGCAGAGAACTGCATGGCAACGGGAGGATGACTTGCGAGGTGGGAGGAGGGTACCACGAGCCCACGATTCCTCGTCACCGCAGACCTGACTCTTTTCTTTCTTTCATTTTTTTCCTACCCGATTCTCCGTTTCCGCATACCGCAGATACGCACACACACACGCACACGCACACACACACACACACACACACACACACGCGCACAAGACCCGAAAAAACTGAGAATGATGCACGCATGCACACGCCCTGTTTCATTCCGTCCGCACGCCCTCCTCACCGGTCATTATATTTGTTTACGTTGATCAGTGCCGACATGATTCATCATTTCCACCGCGATATGTTGATACTCCCTGTCGGTCGGATGGAGCTGGGTGGGTAGGTGACAGGGTGCGTTTATCGCGACATGTTCTGCCAATCGAATTGATTGAATTGCCATTCACTGTGCCCGCGTCGCGAGTCTTCGTCTTCAGCTGGTTTGATGCCATTCCGGCGCTCTCGATGGTGATCCGAGGGAATATGTGAAGATCATGCTCGCGGTGGTGTGCTTGGTCTTTGCGGCAGTGGGCGAGAGGCTTGCCATTTCAGGTAAGTGTGTGTGTGTGTGTGTGTGTGTGTGTGTGTGTGTGTGTGTGTGTGTGTGTGTGTGTGTGTGTGTGTGTGTGTGTGTGTGTGTGTGTGTGTGTGTGTGTGTGTGTGTGTGTGTGTGTGTGTGTGTGTGTGTGTGTGTGTGTGTGTGTGTGTGTGTGTGTGTGTGTGTGTGTGATGGGGGGTGGGTATGTAGGCGTGCAACCATCCAACTTTCCCCCTGCTTCTGAATTTACATTTTGTAGGCTACCAGCAAGCGCTATTTTGTCACTACCGCCAGCGATTGTATTTCAGTAGTGTTTAGGTGCCAAGATACAGCCCACTGGCCTGAACCCCAATTGTTTTTTTTTCTACATTCAGCGTTAAGAACCAATGCGGTAGATTTGCTGCATCAACAAGATTCCCAGGGCCACCCATTGCACGTGTGATAAAGCGCAATGTCGATTTTGGGTTGATTGTTATAAAAATAACAACTTCTGAAATGATACGCAATGCACTCAATGCTCGTGTTTTATACCTGGAGCGAGAGACGTCATTCAGCCTAGGGGACCGGGGTGTAGGCCTCTTGACTTTTGCACCCGTGTGACCCACCATTCCCTCCCTAGACGGGGACAGGACCTCGGTGCAAGATGCGAGTGTGTGGGAATGGTTCTCCACATCGGCGGGCCGGCATGACAGCAGCGAGCCCACGGGGGAGATCACCTATCCCAGGCGCCTCGTGCAGCAGATCGAGTCGGAGGAGGAGATCGTTCGCGAGTCCTTGGATACCCGGGTAACGAATGGCACCGTGGAGAAATTGGTACGTTGAGGAAGAACAACTCTTCGCGCAATCCCCACCTCCTGTTCTCTCACGCACCACGACCGTCCTCCGCCTCCACTGTAAAATGTATTCAAAATTAAAAAAATATCTATAAATTTTGCCATTTCAATCTGGCCAATGCTTTTGGCTAACCATGAGTGTAGATTCACACCTTGTGTATTTTCTACTAGGCCTATTTTAGCTCTAAAGACCCCTGTGGATATGGGTGAAAACCACCACCCTACGGATCACAATGCAGGAAGGAATTCTACTTGACCTACATATCTGTCCTTCAACTTCTTGTAATCAATGTATACCAGTGCAAAGCTGACACATTGTTCACTTCTGCTTTTAAAATCTTGACAAATGACCCTCCAGTATCTTCAGATTGGCGTGAATACATGTAGACATTATACTGCTGGACAGATGAATGCACCCCGATTTGAGTTTCTGCGTGCATGTTTAAAGTTGGCTCCTTAATTTCCACAGCGACGACACTTTAAGATGCTCCTGAAATATGCATCCTGTCCGATTATACGCCTGCCACACTGAGCCCCATTGAAGTGCATTATTTAGTAGAGCGTTGAAGTATTTCCTCCCATCAAATATTGAAAAGAAGAAGTGCTTCAAAGCAAGTTCACCAGCCAACCAACCCTCACCCCACCATCCCATCCCCATCTCTGTCTAAGGTGAGGGGATGCACTTTGAAAGGAGAAGGAGGAGGGGGGTGTGCAGGAAAAGGACTACATTAGCTGTAGAATTTTCTCTTGAGGATAAAGTGCATGTGTTGGAGGCAAGCCAATGAGCCTTATGAGATGCATCCAGGGTATAGATTACGGTTCAATTCCCTTGCTCTGTCACTCCCTTTATCTTCTTTCCTAAAAGGTCTTAAGCGGTAAACCCAAGCTTTTAGCCCCAGCATTGCCAAGGTAGTCCTATGGAGTTCGGGGTTGAAGCCCGACCTATAGCGTTGACCCTAACCCTGTGCGTAGCGCCCAGCTAGCAAAGAATTATTTTTTCCACGAGTGAAAAGCAATCGAGTTCCTCGCTGGAGTGTTAATGGTAATGTCCCTACTCAGTTTTGCTTGTGCCTTGGGTTCATTGAGCCGTATGTTAATGGCTTGTGTCATAGACTTACAGCTTAAACCCACTAACACTAAAGACACTTGGCATGACTGTACTTTACAGAATTGTATTTAAAATTAAACCCAAACTCGCCATCTTGATGAATAGGACCAAAACCCACACCTTCCTCTTGTCATGAAGAAGAACAAGCAGGGAGGTTGAAGAGGGAGACAGACAGACAGACAGACAGACAGACAGACAGACAGACAGACAGACAGACAGACAGACAGACAGACAGACAGACAGACAGACAGACAGACAGACAGACAGACAGACAGACAGACAGACAGACAGACAGACATGTGGACATGTGGACATGCGGACAGATGGTTGATATTAGCTAAGCTGGAAATGTGAAGCCAGAAATGAACCCTTACTTACAGTTACAAATCCCTCATTATATCATGTACAATATAATCCCTATCTAAACTAAAGTTGTTCAAATAAAGAGGATCCAGTGATTCACAGAAACAAACCAATATAAAACAAAACAAAAATAAAAACCATAGGTGCTCTGTTTGGATCCTCTCTAGAGGACAGCGCCCCCCTCTTCCTCCAGCTGAGTTCAAGCTGTCTGCCCTCCCTGGGGAAGAGAGTTTAATCAGGTGCTGTGGTTCAGTGTGATGGGCCAGTGATTCACAGAGCCTTTCCTTTACGCTGAATAACTGGTGGGCGCGATGCTGGCACCGCTCATGCTCCTGGAGAAGAGAGTAGACCTCTGTTTGTCAGCAGTATGCTGCATTTCCCTTGTTCTGCTTCAGAGGATCTCTTTCTGTGGCTCTGTATGTTTGAGTGCCTGCCTGTCTGTTTCCATGTATCTCTTTCTTTCTCATTTTCCCCCTCTCTCTTTTTTCTTTATGTCTCCCTCCACTCCTCTCTTTCTCTCTGTGTCTCACTATTAATGTCTCATCTGCCTGTTTCCCTCAAAGTCCTGCTTGCCGGTTTTCTTGTTTCTTGTTTGTTTTATGTTTGTTTGTATGTATGGGTTATTTTTATGAGTATTATTGATATTATTTTACTTTAATTATCATTTATATTATTATTACAAAATGTGGCACCGGTGCTTTCTCGGATTCTGGTATTTTGGGTTGGAAAACATACAACATGGCCGACGTTTTGTCTGTGCTTGTTGCAGCCGGTCCACCTGGCCCAGATTTCCTTCCAGGTAGCGGGCTTTGGAGCCACCTTCACGTTGGATCTGGAGCTGAACCAGTTAGTACATTCCGCTATCACTCTCACATTGACCCAAATGCTCTGGACCCCAGATACGTGGGACGGCTTAATCGCTGACTCCATACGCATTAGAGTGCTTTGTGCCTCTTCCATAAGAGGCACAAAGCACTCCCTGTGAGAAGAGTTACTGTAACTCAATGGGACCTTCCTGGTGAAATAAAGGTTAAATAAAAAATAAAATAAAATGTGTTATCGGGGGATACTTGTGGAAGAGGCTTACGCAAACCATAAATGTGTATGAATCAAACTCAAAGATTTGAGTCTGATCAATTCACATAAACATGCACAGAAGCACTGGCAAGCATTGTGAAAGTATACTAGTGCACGCGTCTTGGGCATAAACGCTAAGCTAACAACATGCTGACACACTTCATACTTTTGTGTTCTTGGGATGCTGGTAGATACAATCGTACTTATGGGAAATAAGTACGATTACATTTTTTTTATTGTTAAAAGAAACAGCGTAAAATACGGAAGGGGCTATCTAGAATGACACTAGAATATAATGAATAAATTAGTATACTTTTATTGTTAGATGGTTTGTATTCAATTCAAAGATGTTTTTCTCTTTATTGCAGTCACCTCCTGTCCTCCGAATATATCGAAAGGCACTTTGATGACGATGGAAAACCTTTGCAGTCTGTGGTAAGTGCTGTTTTGCTGTGGATGACATTTAAGTATTGTTTTTACTATTTAAATAGTTTGAGGTAACATTTTGTCTGTTGTATGAGATGATCAGATAGGATACAATGAGGTCTAAAATCAAATCCAAACCTCATCAGTTGTTTTATTTACCGAAAACACACACACAAGACGTGAAGCCATAGTTTATTTAGTTGCTGCACTTTGTTCCCGTTCTCCCACTGTCTGAGAGCGTATTGTTAAACTGCTTACGTTCTAAGAACATATTAAGATATTTATTTATTAATTCAACAATAGATTTGGAAATTTCTCTTTAGACTCTTAACAATTGTCATTGATCTTAACTGTCTTAATTGTTCTAAACCATTGAAAGTATTTAAAGATAGTCAGAAACATAGGTCGCGGCCCAAAGCAAAGGCATCAGAGGGCTGTTAATTTTCAGACCACACCAGAGGAAGGACAGAACGTTTTATTTCATTGTACAAATAGGCTGATAAATACACCACCTACACCGCCAACACCAGCCACCCATCCAACACACAGCCCATGCACCCGCCCACTCTCGTCTCCCCAACTCTATCCCTCGCTCTGACTGTCCAATGAGAGGCTTGTTTCCATAGCAGACCAGCCCATTCGGCGGTGTCATTAAGTCCTTGGCAGAGAAGAGGCCGTAGGTCACAGTTGATGGTGGTGGTTATAGGGGTGGGGGTGCTGGCTGTTGTGATGGGTGTGAGGCTGCTGATGGTAGTGGGGATGACCAGATTGTCTCTCGGCTGGACCAAACCCCGATTCAATCCCAGCCCACTTTTTTTTCGTGAGGAGCGCATTAGCTATGTTTGCTGGATGCGGATATTGTGACAGAAATCTGATAATAGACACCTCCATGTATGTGGTCAAGTTTGATCTTTCTCAATCAAGCGGCTATGTTTGTAGTTTGTTTAACAGAAGTGAAGCAAGCAGCTTGTAGTTTAAATGTTATCCAGGTCTTTCACAGTGTTGTGAATGTGGATCAATGCGTTCACTTCCAACAAAGTTACCGGGAGACGGTGTTGGCTGAGGCTGTTGCTAGGGCGGTGTTGCTAAGGTAGTCAAGGTTGTTCAAAGGACAGGAAAATCAGCAGGTACCTTGTTATAGTATTCCAATGCAGTGATGCTATTGCTAACAGGCTTTCTGTACAGCAGGCTACAAATGTAACCACCACACATCGATGCGGTTTTCCTGGTCCATGTATTTCCTCTGTGCGCAGTGGGGGCAACCCTAACGTGTTGATTTATTAAGGAGCTGGTTCATGCCGGCTACTCCACTTCTATTGTCTGTGCAGTTCATTTAAATGGAACGATCGACATGCATCCAAGTAGGTCACAAACCATGCCATGTGGGCCACAGAGAGAGAGAGGGAAGGAAAGATGTGCTAAGAGAGAGGAAGAGAGAGAAAGAGCGAGAGGAGGTATAAGGGATGAGGGATTTCTGCAGCAGTCACCAAATCTGTCTCGTTTTTCCTCATCTTAGTCTAGATAGAAACATTCCGGACACCATCGGTTTCAGACTGCCATATTAAGTCTTTAATGATATATTTTGATTCAATAGTTCTCTTTTTAAAATGTTTTTCTTGTTTCTTGTTTCAATGATTGTCCTTTACATTTGCCTTTCTCCAAAAAAAATTAAGCCAGGGCTCGGCGGTATCTGACCGCCTCTGGGTCCCACTTAGACCCACTTAGCCTCAATAAATGCACAACTATTGTTGGCAAATTAACATAAATTGAAATCAGAAAACTCAAACTCGACCTAGGCCTTCTCCACTGCCGGTACTGGGACCCGACCTGTTGTTTGATCTTTCTAACATCATTCCTGTCTATGTCCTGTCCGTTCAAAAGGGTGCTGCAGAAATACACAGGCCTTGTCCTGCCCTACCTGACCAGAGTCCACCAGCGTCTCCCGGAGGCGTTGAGCGTGTGACACTGAAGTGTGTAACCTTTGCCTCCTCAGGGGGGCGAGCACTGCTACTACCAGGGGGGGTTACGGGGTTTGCCAGGCTCCTGGGCTGCCCTCTCCACCTGCCATGGCCTTTGGTGAGCTGCCCCTCTATTCCCCTCAAATAAAGTCCCTGTCTGCCTAAGAAACTATTATAGCTACCTCTAACATAAAATAAAGAGCAGGAGAGATAATTATTGAAAATCCCTGAATCAAAACTAAAACTATAGAAGTATGACGAAGGACTGGGACAGACTAGATGGACGGCTATAAACTCTTTAACAGAGTGGTTGTTTTCTTTTGGCTGCACGAGGGTGGTCACTTGCTCAAATGGAACCCATGTATGTGATACATCGGTTCCATTCCATTCCAGGTGTCGATGTATGTGAAAGTTCTGCTAAAAAACGGGGGATTTACTTACCCTTTAAGGAGATATAGCCCAAAGACTGCATGTTCAGATATGAAGATGTATTGTCCTGACTTTTATGTTGCTTGTTGCTGTTATTTTTGTAATTGATCCGTCCTTACCTCTGCTCTCCTCTCTATCACATGGATGCTGTGTTCTCAGTGGAATGTTCTCAGATGGATTCTTCTCTTATGGGATCGAACCTGTGCGCAATGGGAGCCACCAGGTAGGCAGAGCTCTCTGGTGTGCCATGCTCAAGACACTTGGCAAGAATGGTTTCATGGTCTAATGGTCATGTTGGTTATTATACTGACTTGCATAGATATGCATCTCGGTTGATCTTTCTAAATGATACTTCTTAGATAAATAGTAAAAAGCAGAGCAGCTCGTGGCTCCTTTGTAATTTAACCAACCACGGATCATCTACACCTAAACCTACAATGATGTTTTTTGTTTAAATTTTTCAACCCAGGGAGTCTAGGGCGCACCGCCAAAAACAAAAGGCCCTCAAGCTACGCAAAAGCAGCAAGCAAAACGCTTTGTTCCCATTGATAACAATTACAAAATAGCTCCCCCAGCTGTTAAAATGCTTTCGACGTGATCGGCCACCTAGGATAGCACATCCACATCAAGACTCATTTATAAAGGACTGCAAAAAACATTTCTTGATTAATTGCTTTTATTGTGTTGTCTGTTTACACTGTGTTGTTGTTTTGTGTTGGGTTTCAGGAGGATGGTGCTCACACGATCCACAGGCTGCCAGACTTTAGACTGACCCCTCATTGCCCAGGTAGAAGCGTTCAAACTTTTCCAGTAAATGTGTATTACATCTTTCCTGTAATATTATTGTTAGTGTAGATATTCAATGCTACTGCAGATTCATAACAAGTTGAGGTCTTTTGAGGAGGATAGCCATTGTTTTTTATGCTATTGTGTGCTGGGGTAACAACATTACTGTTGATGACAGAAACAGAATCGAAATGCGTATTAAAAAGGTTGGCTCTATGAATGGCAGGCCTCTTGACTCTCTAGCATGTGTTATGGAGGTCAGAACTACAAGGAAGGTAATCTGTCCTGTTATTACAACAGGACAGACGCCTATTGAAGGTTCACGCCAGTCCGACTGCCCTTGCTCCTCATAGGCTGTGCTAAAGATAGCAAGTGGCGTGGCGATGGAGTGGAAGAAGACGAGGGAGAGGAGGACAGACCCGACCAAACAATCACCTCACAGTCCTCAAAGGGTCTCATGAGGAGGAAGAGGCACGTGCGTCGTCCCTCGGCCCAGGCCGAGACCAAATACATAGAGCTGATGGTGGTCAACGACTATGACCTGGTAGGCCTCTCCTCACCTCGTCCTCCCCTTCCTCTTCTCAAGTGTGTGTGTGACTGTCTGCGTCTACAAGCCTGTGCTTTGCATTTGTGATTTTATTGTGGCTGTTTGTGTGTTTGTGAAAGGACATGCATGCGTGAGTGTCTTTGTTGCCTGTCAGGCACCATGATGTCTTCTTATCCCCAGTATGTCTTAGCCCCAGTATGTTTTTCCTCCCAGGATTAATAAAGTGGCATCATAACTGTTCCTGTCCAGCCCAGTATGTTGTTTTAACCACGTCTTTTTCTCACTGAAACGTACACACTACATCATGTGTGTCTCTCAACAGTTTGTGCAGCTGCGTCGCTCTACTACTCAGACCAAAAACTTTGCCAAAGCTGTGGTCAACATGGCTGACGCGGTAAGACGTCTTCAACTTAAACAGAACTCCAAACTGTGTTATTATAGTCCCTGTGTGTGTGTGCGTGTGTGAGCGTGTGTGTGTGTTTTGTGGGTGAATTTACCCCAGTTGTTAGATACAGGATTCACAATGTTTAGGAGCGAGATGTTCTCCTCTCTTGATGCAGTGTAAACACAGTGACAGACTTACTGGGTATTTTTGGAAACCCTCAGATGTACAAGGAACAGCTGAACACGCGGATCGTGCTTGTCGCCATGGAGACCTGGTCGTCTGAAAATAAGATGGAGGTGTCTGCGGATCCCTTGGCAACGCTGGGCAACTTCATGAAGTACAGGAGAGACAGCGTCAGGGAGCAGAGCGACGTCGTCCACGTCTTCTCGTAGGCGTCTCTCAGCCCAGCGAACATTCATCATTAGAAAACAAATATTACGTTATTATAAAGCTCTGCAGTCAGTCCCTGCACGCACGGCATGGTATATAGTTATTTCATCTTCATTGAGATTAAGAGCATGAGAACAAATGTAACACTTCCATACAGGTAAAACGTGAACCGCCAAAATATAGTCACAGTTACCCAGAAAGATCACCACTAAAGACCCAAGGAAATGGTCGTTTATTAGTTATTTTACATCAAAGGAAACTGTTGTTTATTAGTTATTTTACTTCCAAGTTGAGTAATCATTACTACCTCTTTGTATAACCTACTCTTCTACTTACACTTTTACGAGTTACCTCTTGTTGGCAGGCTTAACATTTCTGTACATTTTTTAAATGCCTAATTAAATCCTAACAGACCGACTCACATTCCAGTCAGAGAAAAAAATCTCACATGCTCTGAATGCAAATTAATTGAGTCTTACTCTTCATTAGTAGCATTAAAAACCTTCTCCCTACCCTACCTGCATTAAAAACCTTCTCCCTACCCCACCTGCATTAAAAAACTTCTCACTACCCCACCTGCATTAAAAACCTTCTCCCTACCCCACCTGCAGGGGGCGAACCTTCGAGAGCAGCCGCAGCGGGACAGCCTACACAGGAGGGGTCTGTTCCCAGACCCGGGGCGGTGGCATTAACGAGGTAATAGAGGAGGGGACCTACCATTCTGATCAGTGCTCTCAATGCGATGCCCTTCAGAGAGGGCACACGACCAAAGGTTCCCCTCTTTGGTGAATACTCAGGGTAACTCCTCTATCTTGTGTTCCAGTATGGGAACGTGGGTTCCATGGCGGTCACCCTGTGCCAGAGCCTGGGCCAGAACATCGGGATGCGCTGGAACAACGCCCGAAGTGCTGCAGGTATATCCAAGTTCCAAGTTCTTAAAGGGACACCTCACGCATTTGCATTAAGCTTTGCATCGTTAGAAACCCAGTCATATTTGTGAATGGTCTTGCATCATTCCCTCATATTCCCCTGAGACGGGAGAGATCCGTATCACACAGCTTTTGGTCGTGATATTATGCAGAATATTATATTATATAGATACCTAATATATTATATAATAGTATATTCAGTCTAAAGTGTGACTTTTCTGTGTGAAGGCTGTGAATCTCGCCAATGTTAACGTTTTCCGCCCGGTGCTCCGGCTTCCTCCCACACCACAAAAACATGCAAGTTATCACCTGCCCATGACCATGGCAAGGGCATTGCACCTGGAGTTTGTTCCCGGGCGCAGCCCTGTTAGGCAGGCGGACAATTGATCCAAACATAAGATGGGTTGAATGCAGAGAAGGAATTTCCCCCTGGGGATTAATAAAAGTATGTCATTATCATTATCCAGATGGGACTGGATGTAGTTCTTGGCATTGCACCAGCGGAGATCCCTCATCCAACAGGTGTTCTCTCCATTAGCTGAGCGATTACCTGGATGCGGGACAGGGAAGCGATCTGGATGGGGTAGCATTAAGCCCTTTGTTCTGCTAGACGATGCATGCTAGCTTATTGATGCGGGAGGCTTTAGCTGCCGCCAATATCAAGGGGAATTAATGAATAGAACTAATGTGACATTGTATTGTGTCCGACATTGTTTCCACTATTTACTCATTCTTTCTTGTTAACAACAGCCCCCATCATTAAATCATCAATTAGATTTTTTGACCAGTAGGGAGAATTCATATTTTCCCCAGCTGCAGCTAGCTACCGCGTCTAGCTTCGATCATAAGGATGATCTCTTGGTTCATCGAAGCACTGATACAACCATCTCATTGTTTATGCTGTATTCCTCCTCTTCCTCCTCCTGGGTTTCCAAGGTGACTGCAGGTGCCCGGACGCCTGGCTGGGCTGCATCATGGAGGACACCGGGTAAGCATCTGCTCTCGCTGCTCCACTAAACCCCAAATACCACAACAACATGCTGCCATCAAACAGTGCAGCAGTGCCATGTTTAGAAACCAATATCTCTGTCAGACATTCAGTTGCTTTGATTCTTAAGCCCAAAGCACATGGCAGTGTCGGGATAAACCCGAGATAATGTTTTATACATTTTCATTTCAAGAATATACGTCTTTTTTTTAATCATATCAAAGAGGGATTGAGGAATAATTCTATGTAAGACATTTTGGGGAAAAAGGTTAGACAAATTTTATGGCTTCATGGATGGCTCTTCATGGATGGCGGCACTCCTCTATGATGCAAATTAAAAAGATAGTGTTAGTTAATATAGCTTTATTTATTTGTATCTGTGTGTGTGTGTGTGTGTGTGCATACAGATATTACCTGCCCAGAAAGTTCTCCCGCTGCAGTATGGATGAGTACTCCCAGTTCTTGCTCCAGGGAGGTGGCAGCTGTCTCTTCAACAATCCAAACAAGGTGAGCCCACGGTGGGCTTCAGGCTGGAGCAGGAGCACGCTCAGTCTCAGTGGAGCTCTGGGCCTCCAGGCCTTATTATTAATAGACTAATTAATTATCCTTGTGGCCTGATTTCCTTAAAGCGAGTCATTGACTTCACATAGT
The DNA here is from genome assembly GCF_031168955.1 of Gadus macrocephalus. Classification (NCBI taxonomy): domain Eukaryota; kingdom Metazoa; phylum Chordata; class Actinopteri; order Gadiformes; family Gadidae; genus Gadus; species Gadus macrocephalus. The sequence goes on along the minus strand of NC_082383.1, from coordinate 10,432,362 downwards.
CCTCTCTGCCTTTGAAAGCTCTCTACTGTCTTTGCCAAATCATACATATTGATACCATATTGATATCATATTGATACATTTGCAATGTGTTATTGACATATCTCCCTCCATTTACCGTTTCTTCCTCCTTCTACCCAGCTGTTGGATCCTCCAGAGTGTGGGAATGGCTTTGTGGAGCCGGGGGAGGAGTGTGACTGTGGATCCCAGGTGGTAAGTGTCTGGCTAGTCATCGTCTGGTCTTGTTTGTGTGTCAAGGCTCTGGATGAGCCCTGGTTCAAGGTACCTTTAGATAGGACTGCAGCTCCCCATCCCGATTTAAGACCTAAGAAGAACTTGCTGCAAAGCTAAACGCGAATGGAATAAAACCAAATTTCAGGCTGACTTCATTCATTTCAAGGAACAGCTGTGTCAATATAACAAAGAAATGAACCTGTCCCGACAGTAGTAGTTTTCTAAGATTATGCGGAACATTCAAACAACTCAAAAATGCTATTTAATAACATTGATCTTCTGGCTTATCAACCCCTCTTGAATGATACCCTCTGAACTCCGCTCGGATGAGAAGTGTAAAGATTAATAATAAAGTCACAACTATCAGAGATTATAGGCCAATCTCAAACCTGACTTTTTTAGGAAAAATACTGGAGAAGGTTGCATATAAACAATTTCTTTGTGGTTTCTGTCTCTAAATAATCTTTTTGACATCTACCAGTCTGGGATAGATTGAACCTCAGCCACTTTCAGTTCTAGTTCTACTAGATCTCAGTGCAGAATCTGATGCTGTTGATCGTGTCATCCTTTTACATCATCTTGAGCATTTGGTTGGTCTTAAATTTGGTTGGTCTTAATTGGATCTCATCCTACCTAAATGAGAGAACATTCTCTGTCTCTATTGAAATATGTTCCTCCAATATCATTAACATTTGATATGGGGTACCTCAATCGTCAATTCTTGATCCTCTCCTTTACAATTTGTATCTGCATCCACTACAATCTATCATTCAGCAATTTAACATCTCTTACCACTCAAATGCTGAAGATACCCAATTTTATCCCAGCCCTGTGAAGAACCTTATCCAATGTATTAAGGATCTTAAAATTTGGATGGTCCAAAACTTTTTTTAACTAAATTACATTAAGACTGAGATCTTACTAGTTGGCCCTAAGACCCTGAGACATACAGTTGTATCCATTGTTAACCTCCCTGTTAGCAAATCCTTATGAGGATGTCAGAAACTAACTAGATGTAACTCTGGATGTAGATCTTTACTTCCAGAGGCATATTTTAAGCATCTCAAAGACGTGCACCTTTAATCACCTTAGAGTTATTTCTAAAGTTAAATGCCTCCTATCCGGACATGACTCTAACCCTAACCCTAAAATGAGTACATGCTTATCTCAAGTCATTTAGACCACTGTAATTCTCTTTTTGCTGGACGAACAAAGCAAACACTTAACAAACTCCAGCTTATACACTATGCAACTGCCACAGTACTTACCGGAACAGGACAATTTAAAAATGAAGAATGACTGAACAACCAAAGAATTGATCTCAAAATACTTCTAATTGTTTTTGAATCACCGAATTGCCTAGCCCCATCTTATATCTCTGACATGATCACTGCACTGCAAGCAAAGGTCATTCTGGAATTCCCTACTTTCTGAATGAGTGAACTAATTTAAAGGTAGACTAAAAACTATTTATTTGCCTCAGCTTTTAGTTGAATGTAAGGCCGGCCCTTTCCTAATTGGTGTGTTGACTTTAATTTTTATTTTCATTTGACTGCTTCTTATAATTGTAACTTGAATTTATACATCATTTAAATTGTAGGCCTATTGTCACTTACTGTCAATTTACCCCCCCCTGCCTTTCTAGGTAGTGCCTTTCTATGTTTCACCTAAAAGCGAATTGAGTCTGTATGCACCATATGAAATGTGCCGTTCAAATAAACTTGACTAGACATGACCTAAGAGCGGTGGTGATGTTCAGGCTACATCTGGGGAGATATTGAAACACTGCACATATTGAGAACATTAAGAGCCCAACACACTGTTGGGGATACATCTAGTGTACATTGATGTTGTTTTGGCTTTTAATGATAGCTATTCATTGCACATAGTAACTTTACAAAACAAGTAATGATGAAAGAAAATCATTGTGTGTTGGCAGGAGTGCGCCCGCAATGGAGGAGCGTGCTGTAAGAAGTGCACGTTGACCCATGACGCCATGTGCAGCAACGGCCTCTGCTGCAGCGGGTGCAGGGTGAGTCTACTGTAGTGGGTGCAGGGTCAGTCTACTGTAGCGGGTGGAGGGTCAGTCTACTGTAGTGGGTGCAGGGTGAGTCTACTGTAGTGGGTGCAGGGTCAGTCTGCTGTAGTGGGTGCAGGGTGAGTCTACTGTAGTGGGTGCAGGGTCAGTCTACTGTAGCGGGTGGAGGGTCAGTCTACTGTAGCGGGTGGAGGGTCAGTCTACTGTAGCGGGTGCAGGGTCAGTCTACTGTAGCGGGTGCAGGGTCAGTCTACTGTAGTGGGTGCAGGGTCAGTCTACTGTAGTGGGTGCAGGGTCAGTCTACTGTAGCGGGTGCAGGGTCAGTCTACTGTAGTGGGTGCAGGGTCAGTCTACTGTAGTGGGTGCAGGGTGAGTCTGCTGTAGTGGGTGCAGGGTGAGTCTACTGTAGTGGGTGCAGGGTGAGTCTGCTGTAGTGGGTGCAGGGTCAGTCTGCTGTAGTGGGTGCAGGGTCAGTCTGCTGTAGTGGGTGCAGGGTCAGTCTGCTGTAGTGGGTGCAGGGTCAGTCTGCTGTAGTGGGTGCAGGGTCAGTCTGCTGTAGTGGGTGCAGGGTCAGTCTGCTGAAGTGGGTGCAGGGTCAGTCTGCTGTGGAACAGCTTCGCCACAGCGGCCCTCATCCTCAGCATTGTCTGGTTAGTGATAACGGTTAGTGAGTAGATACACGTTCCGTCAGGTTAGTGAGTAGATACACGTTCCGTCAGGTTAGTGAGTAGATGCACGTTCTGTCAGGTTAGTGAGTAGATACACGTTCCGTCAGGTTAGTGAGCAGTCGGGTTAGGGAGAGACCTGATTGAGCAGGGTCACACATTTACAGACAACACCAAACATCCCAGACAACACAGGCATATATAATAATTAGCTCTTACAATTTACTGGCAATGAATAGGTGCTGCTGGGAACTATGGGGGGATTCTGGATGTGAAAGGGACATGTTGTATCGTTAGAAACCCAGTCATATTTTTGAATGGTCTTGCATCATTCCCTCATTTTCTCGCTCCGGCGGGAAACCTCGAGCTCTATATCTAAATTATCTAAAATAATATATAGACATCTATATTATAATATCATGGCCAAAAGCTGTGTGCGCCACAGTACATTATTTTTCACCCGTTTCATCCAAATCGTGCGGGTCAACCGTCGGGTACCCGAACCAGTGCAGGATTCCGGCCAAGATAACCCCCACTACGAGTCTTGACTTGTTGTGGAAGTACCAGAGACACCCATATTATATAGATATCTATATATAATCTATATTCTAGATATAGAGCTCCGGGAGTCCGCAAACAGCAACAATCACTTCCTCTCCATGCTGCGGTTCAATCTGGACTGCAGGGAGTGAACGCTCGGTCAAGAAGGCACCAAATTAGAAATGTATGTTACTATTCGACTTCATATATGACCCATATACAATACAGATTCATGTCTCCATCGGTGAAATTCTCCTTTAAGTCTCTGTGCGTGTTGTGTTGTCCACAGTATGAGCTGAGGGGAGCGGTGTGTCGAGATGCTGTGAACGACTGTGACATTCCAGAGACCTGCACCGGAGACTCGAGTCAGGTAGGCAGCCCCCCGGGACCCAACACACTTGATCCTAGGTGGATTGGGATGAATGAGTGAATTTGGATTATTCATTAGAACAGCAATCATTTTTAAATGTGCGCACTTCAGCTTTTTGATGCAGACCAAAGAAAATGTCATTGATATTTTATACAAATAACACTTAAAGTGATGGGCAACAGGATCTAAAACGTAAAATAACCATCACATAGCACAGAGGGATGTATCCAGTACGCACCTACCGAATATCTTGAAAATGTCCAAAATTGTATAAATGCACCAATCTCAAAGTCGGCTAATAAGCTCTGTCTTGGAAAGACACACGATTGTGGTCTGAATCCCTCGCTGTTTCGTGTAATCTGTACTTCAAAAAGTCTGAAACACTGCAGCTACGCAACTGCCTGGGCCACGTTAGCGTACGGTGATTGGTCATCCGCTTGGCTGTGAGCCAGGAGGGAAAATAGAACCAATTAAATTGGCTTGAAGGAATAGAAGGAAAAAGGATAATGAAATGACTTGGGATTATAATAGATTTCATGTAAAAATCCTTTTTCGATATCTGATAGTGATTCTCAGTAATGAGAAGGACTCTGATTCTTACATGTAGTGCTAATGCTGACAGAATAATCTATGACGAACTCTCTCCCTCACAGTGCCCACATAACGTCCACAAGCTGGATGGATACATGTGTGACAGTAGTCAGGTAAGCTAGATGTGTGCTCTTTTATTTTATATTCCCTCCTCTCTTACAGTCCTGTCTAATAACTCTCTGGTTGTAGGGTCGCTGTTACGCCGGCCGTTGCAGGACCAGAGATGCCCAGTGCAGAGGACTTTGGGGTTATAGTAAGTATGATGAAGAGCCCTACTGAAACACTGATCTTTAATGGGTCACACCAAGCACACCCAACCTTAACAATAATCACGCCTAAGGAGGCTCAATGTACCTACACAAACAGAATTCCAATATTTTGCAAACAAGAATGAAGGGTACCATGAGTACTGATACTGTGAAGAGGGAAACTTAAATTATTTAAAGATGTATAGACCTGCCTTTTTTTAGCAGTTTGTTGCCCAGGAAAAAAATAGCTCTTGAGAAAAAAGAAATGCATAATTAAATATATATCTATATGCATTTGAAATACTTTTCTCGTGCTTTTGGACATTGTTATTGTCATCATGGTCTCATTAAGCAGTTGTTAAGAGCTTAAGAACCTCCCCTCCATCAGATAACAGACCATGCAGTCGATGTGAACGCAATTGTCAATCTCTCACTGTCAGAGTAAGGCATTAACACCGCAGCGTTCAATGCAGTGCTCATGTAAAAGCTTCCACAAAATGGCACACATACTGTGTATGTTACCGTTATTCCAGGCCCCCAGGCGAACAGTTGACCTGTCGCTAAGTCACGCCCCCCGTCATTACCATGACGAACTCCCTAACAAAAACATGTGGAAAAATATCAGCTGACAGTCAATCAAAGCACGTTTTGGAGAAATGTTGGGCGGAAAAGGATTTGATTTCTTCAAGGATCAATCGAAAGGGACTACATTACGCTATGGAGGGGTATATTCAAATCTTTAAAATACATACAGAAGGTAACAAGCTTAAATTCAGTTGGTATTCTGGCATGCCTCACAGTCTGATCCACTTTACATATTTTTCTTGTCCCGTTGTGGCTTGGGAAAAGGGATGAAATATACCCCATTCTGCAGCCTCTCGGGATACCGACTGTCCATGTTACATGAACCCCATGCACATCGTTTGACCATGTTTATTTTTTTTGACACAAACAACATAAATCCACCATTGAATTATTATTTTATGTCTCCTACTGTTGTTTTCAATGGAGTTGTCCGAGTATAGTTGAGGCTGTAATGTCATTGGCTCATCTGCGTTCTAAAGGCGTAGCTTAGCGACGGGTCAGTTAAACCAATGGTCAAACGGCAGACGCAATTCTTGGGGGACCAAATTCAAGAGTTTGTAGCCGATCGGTGCTTGTGGTACACTGACAACAACGTAGAAGCAACGTCTTGTCAGTCCATTGAGCAGTTTTATGCAATGCAGGGCCTGTGTGATGTCGCCCACGAAGGGTCTCAGTGTCTTCGTGGGTGTAGTGTAATAAGAAAATTGAAGAGCAATAGCCTATGAAAGAGGTAAAAGGCTGAGATTTAACCTGAGGCATAGTGATATTTGAATCGCACAACAAAAAGTGGCCTTTAATACAGTGCCAAATTGCATATTGTTGTATACGTTACCATAGCTTGGCATTATGATATTTGAATGACATTGCCTCACTACAACACACAAGTCTATTGTCTATTGCTCACATACAAATGAAGATTAAGGTTGTTTATGAGCAGTTCAACCTGCTCCCCCTTGCAAGGGGTTAGTAAGGTGTAAATGATTAATTCTACTCTGCACTCGGCTGTATAGTACTCGAACAAATGACCCACCATGAAGACATATTGGATGAAACGTTGAATTGTATTGTGAGCAGGGCAATTACATTTCAAATGGTCATTTTTGGTGCGCTTTCCCCTGGTCTCAACACATATCTGCCAGATAGTGCGTCATAGATCATCACTGGCAATGTTGGCGTATGAGTCACAATATTTATGTTTACTCTGCCAGATTCTGCTGACCGCTTCTGTTATGAGAAGCTCAATGCCGAGGGGACAGAAAAGGGGAACTGCGGTCCCGACATGGACGGCAAGGGCTGGCTGCAGTGCAACAAGCCGTGAGTCTGTGTGTTGTTATAAGCGTCACACTGTAACACTGTTACACCACAGCGTTGTTGATTACCTGATTCTGATTGGTCAAAAACATTGACCAAGGGTTCGCATTATGTAAGGATATAATGAAAAAAAAAAAATGGTGAAAATGATTTCAACGGGAGTTGTGATGTGGCTAAGGCAAAGCTGCTTCTCCTTTTCATATGTTTTCTCCAGGGATGTGTTGTGTGGCTTCCTGTTCTGTGCCAATCTGACGGTGAAGCCGAAGTTTGGCGACCTACAGGGTGATGTCACCAGCCTCACTATTTACCACCAGAACAAGTACCTGGACTGCCGGTGGGTGGGAGACGTGATGCAATGATGTCGTCTGCCAAGAATACACATATGATTGACAATGATGAATACTGTGCATGTAGTATTATTATTATTATGAGGTGTCATTTTAAGTGACATTTAATCCAATTCACTTTTTCCTCCATATTTCGTGTGTGTGTGTGTGTGTGTGTGTGTGTGTGTGTGTGTGTGTGTGTGTGTGTGTGTGTGTGTGTGTGTGTGTGTGTGTGTGTGTGTGTGTGTGTGTGTGTGTGTGTGTGTGTGTGTGTGTGTGTGTGTGTGTGTGTGTCAGCGGTGGCCATGCCCTGCTGGAGGACGGCTCTGACCTGGGCTACGTGGAGGCCGGGACTCCCTGCGGTCCCAACATGATGTGTCTGGAGCACCGCTGCCTGCCGCTCAGCGCCTTCAACCTCAGCTCGTGCGCGGGCTCCAGCCACGGCCTCACATGCTCCCACCACGGGGTACGCCTCCCCCGCCTCCAGGGCTCATTATCACGCTGGATTACAGGACCCTCCATGGAACTGTGTTAGATTTGATATGATTTAAGGTTGGTTAGGTTAGAGTGGGTCAAATAGGATTAAATTAGACTAGATTACATTCGATTCAATTACTTAAAATAAGATAAAATTGGACTGAATTGGATAAAATTTTATTAGATTGGATTTGATGTACAATTGGATTGGTTTGCATTACATTACATTGGATATGATTAGAATGACATTGCATTACATTTTATTGGATTGGAACACCTAATCTAAACGAATGTATTGCCGACATTGACATGACATTTTATCATTGAAACTCACATTAAATGGCATAACAACATATTTAGAACAACTAGTTAAGAATCACCGTATTTCTAATCAACACATTTTCTGGGCAACAAATGAGATAAGGCGTTCATAATTAATCACAGACAAGAGAATTCAGATCTTTCTGATGGAAAATGCGTATCTTTCTGTCGGCCCTCCGTTGACCTTGAATCCTCCCTCAAAAGAGTGTCTCTCTATCTCTCTCTCTGTGTTTTATCACAGACTTGCAGCAACGAGGTGAAGTGTATCTGTGACCGAGACTACACAGGGAAGGACTGCAGTGTTTTTGACCCCATCCCAGAGCCCACGACCCCTGCTGGGCTTGAGAAGAAAGGTCCTTTAAGCCACTTTACTTCTGTCTGTCTTTACCTCTTATGTCCTTATCTCTGTCCGTCTATAGTTCTTCCCTCCTATTTGTCTTCATTATCACTGTGTGTGTGTGTGTGTGTGTGTGTGTGTGTTTGGAGTGTGTGCCTTCCTGCTTCAAACGACTGGTAGGAGTTAAATAGTACAATTCTATTTTTAAACATAAGAGAAGTGGTGTATTGTTTTTCTTCCTTTCTACTATTTCTGTGTGTTTTTGTGTGTGTTGGGAACTCTGCTGTTGTCGGATCGAGTGTACTAGTGTGTGAGCGTGATTGTGTTGTGTGTGTGTGTGTGGATTGTCACGCATTGTCCTCACCTTTTTTTTTGTTGCAGTCTGTCAATGGCCCAGAGCACTTGAGCAAGTGCAAACCTCGAAGGGCTAAAGAGACATAACCCGTGGCCCCTCTGAGCGAGAGGGTTACAGAGCTGATAGACCAGAGAGGCGCAATGTTGATGAAGTGAAAAAAAAATTGTCGTCTGACCTCCCTTGCACACCCCTCGCCCCTCGTCGTTCTCTCTCTCTCCCGCTCTCCCTCTCCTTCTTCTCAGGCGCTCTGCCTTGCCCTCCCTCTCTCCGGTGGTTGTCGACGCTGTCGATGCCGTGTTCTGATGTGTGTATTTGAGTGTTGTTGTTTTTTGTTTCTGCTCCCTCTGCCCCTTCCTCCTCTTCCTAACCCTAACCCTAACCCTTCCCCACCCATCCCCCCTCCCTTCGCAGGTCCCAGTGGCACCAATATCATAATAGGTTCCATCGCAGGCGCTATTCTCCTGGCCGCTATAGTCCTAGGGGGAACAGGATGGGGATTTAAGTAAGAGTCCAGGCATGCCGATATGTAAATAACTGCTTTTGCACCTGAAGCCACAGCCCACCTTCCTTCCTTCCTCAAACCACATCCCCTCCCTCTCCCTCTCTCTCTCTCTCTTTTCGCTTTATCACTCTCTATCCCAATTCTTCTTTCAAGCCATTTGAGACAATCCACCTTAAGAGGTGACAGTTGGTGATCTGGGCTAGTCGCAGCCTCTATATGGCTTGCTGTATGAGTGTGTCTCATGGTGTCATCAAAACAAAGCAAATCCTTTGTAGGATATGTTGTAATGATCTGTGCTCACTCGAATCTGCTTCGCAATGCTTTGCTACACAAGCATAGCTTCAAAATCCAGATTATTCCCAAGTGGAAGATAAATAACTTTAATTGCCTTTGCAGTAGCTTACTGTGAGACCATGAGACCGAGAGCGCTCAGTGACCTGCTTGGACATTCGCGCTTCGAGTGCCTTTCCGTCACCGTGTGCCTCTGTGTGCTTGCTTCTGTGGTGGTGATCTACTGCTACTACAACTCAAAAACCTGCTCACTTCAGCATGTAATCAAGTTTCCCTTAACTGCCAGATAATCCCAGCCTCTGCATGTGTGTGTGTGTGTGTGTGTGTGTGTGTGTGACGTGTGTATGTGTGCGTGTGCGTGTGTGTGTGTGTGTGTGTGTGTGTGTGTGGTCTGCCTTTGAATGAGATAGGGAACATCAATCCATATCACGCTCTTTATCGTCCTTATCACATTCCGAGCTTGAGGACTGAGATAGTTGGTGCAACAGCTACCTGTAGACCTTTATGCTGCATGTGGGGCCACTTCATGCCTGGCTAGAAGGATATAGGAAGTACTAGGTGAATGATTTTGATTTAAATAGATCTGTAACATTCAGGATAAAGGAGTAAGTGGCAGAGATACAGCAGCATCCTATCCCAATCTGAAACGTTTGCATATGGTTACATTTCATATGATGGCATCTGTTCCTTTACACTAAAGAGAGGAACTTCTACTTCAGTACAGTTTGGAGTCATTTTTAATTTAGCAATGTATATTCAAATGTTTATTTCACAGGGACAATGCATATATTGCACCAGAGATTGCTACAAACCCATTTCAACAATGCTATGATAGAGGATTTCACCATGTGGGATATAACGTCAACGTGTTCAAGTGATAATGTTCAATCTTTGATACTACATCAGAGATTGAACACTGTACTGTACTATACCATACAGGGATGCTTGGTGAACTGCTTTATTCTATTATTTTGTCTGTGATTTTCTTTTAAACAATTATTCCCCCCCCCCCCCCCCCCCCCCCCATCTTGTCTCTTCCCTTTACAGGAATATCCGGCGAGGGAGGTATGATCAGTCACCCATGTCTTTGTGTCTTCAGTTATTTTCTGTCTCATCCCATCCAACCCTCCATCCATCTGAAACCCATCCAATGGTTCTGAGTAGGGCTGGGTATTGCCAGGTACCTCACAATTCAATTCAATTTGATTCTTTAGGTCTTGATTCGATTAGACTTCGATTCGATATTGAGCCAATTGCTTCGATATCGATTCAATAATGCGTGCAGATGACAAAAATACCTACATATTATTTAGAATTAACCATTTCTAAATTAATTAACCATTTCATTGTGCTTTAACTAGCAAAAAGGAATACACCATTTTATAGTATTGTTCCTGAGCCAAACCTGCAGCATAAAAGTAATAATCATAACGTGGACAAATGTAAAAGGGGATGTACATTTAGACATACTCACTTCTAGATTACAATGACTGATTATGCTTTTCTCTTCTTCTTTTTTATGGAAATATCGATTTCAAAATAATTCAACATAGAAATTGAATCGAGAACAAATAAATTGCAGTGCATTGATGAATCAATATTTTTACCCAGCACTAGTTCTGAGTGAATTTCCTTTCACTTCTCTTCTGATGTTATGTGATTGTATTTTTTAGGCAGCACGCACTTTATCCCAGAATCCCATAAAACGTCACCACACGCCTCCAATACAGTTTTTTTTAGTTTGCTACTTTTCTGTCAGGGAGCATCCCATATCCAGATTTTCATTCCATCTGATTTGTATTAACTCCCTCTGACGATGCATTACTGTCGGCCTGACGGCATCTTGAGTCTTTTCTTTTGATTTCAGATCTGGCGGAGGATAAGAAGACGGTTGCTGTCTTTGTCTTCATGTCTGTCTGTACCTCCTATTCCTCACACCTTTGTTCCCGCCCTGGAGAAGAGGGAGATTGGGGGGACGTCTTTCACACTTCTGTCTTACATCTCTCCATGCCTCTTTATATACTGCCCACCCATCCCTTCCCTTGGTCCTGTCCAGCCTGGCTCCACCGTCAACCTGGAGGGAGGGCTGACCCTTTACATTTCCCTTCTTGAACACCAGCCAATCAAATTCCTGTGGTTGCTGTCACCTGACCAGCCATGGCATCGTACCCAGGTACCCTCGCCGAAGAAAGACATTTTTGGGTTTTTCTGCAAAACATTGTTCTTCCTCCTAGTGGCTGGTTCTTGGGGTCCGCTGGGTAGTCTGTGTGGGAGTGTACTGTGAACACAAATGAACGAGGACCATTTGTATTTGGGCCGTGGTCTTGCCAGTACCAACCACCTGGCCCATAGGATGGAGTCCATATAAACCAAGTTCACAGACTTCTCTTGGGATTCTTTTTCTTTCAATAGGAATTTGAGTCGGAGCCCAAGAAGGACTTTCCTCTAAGAAATGGGGTGGGATGGCCTATAACCTGCCTCAACATTGATATCTCCAGACTTGGATATGTGACGGTTGATTGCACGATTTTAAAAGACGGACGCCTGATAAAAGGCTGAAGACCTTGAAAAAGTAAAGGTTAGCAAACCAATGATGCGTTAAAACAAGCAAAGGCTGACTTACATTGATAAACGTTTATTGTTATGCGTCGATACTTCCCCTAATGAGCTTTCAGGTACAAAACAAAAGAGATAGAAAGGCATTGTGGTTTTTGGGAAAAATTTTTAGCACATGTTGAATCCGTAGAGACCGTAACTTAGTGTGAATCTACCACAGCCTCTGACCTACATTCCACTTTTAGGTGTTAACAACAATTTCTGTGTTCACTTCTTCCTTAGGCACCCAAAAATTGTAAATATTGTATGTACCCTCATAGCTTATTGTAGGGGATTTGTTAAGAAAGCAAGAGAGAATGTTTACACTTGTGTTAGGGGGGGCGGTCTTTCCGTGTTCACCTTGACATTCCTGCCATCATTGAGAAGAGAAGTTTGTACCTCTAAAAGATCTTTCTATTTCCTGTTAGATGCCATTGTTCACGTTTGCCTAAAAAATGAAAAAAGTAGAACATCTAACGACAACAAATGGACATTTATGTCCATTATATGCACACCTTTGTAAATATGTGCAAGTTTACTGATTGTTATTGAATCCACTGTGTATCATTTTATTATTTACAAGGCTTTGAGAAAATAATGACCTTGTAATCCCGCTTCATCAGAACATGTTTCGGTCTGTTATCATGTAGACTATGCTAGTCATCCATCCACTATGAAAGAATGACAAGTTATCCACTTGAATAACTTGTTCAATGGGAGAGAAAAAATTCAACAATCATATTTTGTATTGCCTCTTCCAAGAGACTCTGCAATAGGGAGTCGTAGAGATGCTGGACTCGGGCAAACGTGTCTGAGTGGCGAATCAAATCAAAGTTTGATTCGAGGTCTGAGTTTGCACTATTGTTAGCACACAATATGTTGGTATCAAGTGCAAACTGTTATTTGTGAAGAAGATTAAGAAATGCAAAAGGTGCATCTTAGACCATATTTTTAGACACTATCTTTTTGAATTGAGTAAAAATTAAATAATGAAGAAAGCTCTGTACAGATCCTTAAAGAAAAATAAAACACAGAAATTAAATCCTTGCATCTCGATTTCTCCGGAATATAATATTGTTCCACTGTGTGTGTTAATCTAATCCATTTACCAAAAATCTATCAAGAGTAATAACCATAATTGTACCGCTCACAAACTGCATATTCCTGGCAACTTTATTTAAATAAAATATGTTAATTAAAAAATCCATAGAAAAAAATAGTACATTGATGTCGATACGGTCCCATTGGTCCAATAAAACAGGACTGCTTGCAATTGCTGTTCACAATAAGGGTTTTCATGTATGATAAATTTAATAATGCGCTCATGTATCCATCCCTGTGTTAACACCCTCCACTTTAAATTTCCTCTTCCGTACTTATTTATTTTGTTTCTACCAAAACATCTGTTTTAGGAATTTCGGTATTCTTTGGTTTAAAATAATTTGCCGATGTGAGGTGGGATAGACGTTGGTCAGTCAACGATCTCCCCCGTGTCCCACTTTGTTTTTGGTTCCTGCCACCATTCCGCCACGAAGGACTCCTCATAGTCCCCCACCCCCTCAAACTCTGCATCAAGGGCCTCCTGGGGGCCTCTGGTTCCCACCTCTTCTGGGCTCACCACGTCCTGATTGGTGGACAAAAGAGAACACGGAACTAGTCAATGACAGCCCTGTCTCAACAGCACCACACACGACCTTGAGGCAACCGGAGGTAATTCCTCCTCTGGGCTTTACCCACATTTGGTGACGCTTTTTTCGTCCCTTTGTGTTTGAAAGGAGATGCATCCATCATTTTTTGCCATTATCTTTTTAAATAAGAAAACGATCTATAAAGCTCTGTAGAGATCCTTTTAGAAAAGAAAATACAAACACGTATTAATAGCCTCTCATCGTAGTTGAGTATTAGGTTGTTTTTTCAGAACTAGTAAACAGTCCCTCCCCGCCTTTCAATTGCACAGGCTTGCAATCGCCACACCCGTAAACATCAAACTCCTAGATTCACCCAAATCTGGCAACTGTTAGGCTTTTCTCACCCCCTTTTGTTTGTCCACATGAGTACCCTGCAATTGAGGGTAATAATCCGCCCACTCCTCCCCCTGGAGGTTTGAGGAGTGGGCGGAGCTACGGTTAGTTTAAATTGAACCCAGGGTCTTGGTTTTGGCATGTATACGTATACCCATCAAATAAGCATTGAAAATCGATTGCAGAGTTTGCCCGGCGCAATATTTGTCTTCCATGTTTTTGGCTAGGGGCACCACGAACGCTTTCAAATCTGCACTTTTTAACCAGTAATATTGCTCAAAATAGCAGCAAACCTCTGCAGTAGCATGACTAGGGTCCCTACACATAAAACGAAGCATCAACAACTTAGTTAGCGTACCAGGAGTCTGTGCCTTACCGGTAGGTCCATGTTTCAAGGAAGTCCACACAAGTCCTACCTATTACCTGCTACCGTAAATAATATAATAGAGGTGCCACTAATTTTACTTAAAGGGGACATATTATGAAAACAACACTTTTCCTGGGATTTGGGGTGTTGTTTTCGGTCTCTGGTGCTCCCAAACTCCACACTTGTCAAATATGCATTACTGAAAGTACCCCGCCTACAGTTACCAAACGAGCAACGCCTACAGTTACCAAACGAGTCAGTTTCGGCGCCCCCTCCTACGTAGGAAGTAGGGTTGGGCAATCGTCTACAAGCTTCCATCGTCCGATGGCGCCCCCTAGCGATCGCCGATAGTCGATACTATCGGGGGGCAACTTTATAATAATTGTATAATATTAATTATTTAAAATAATTTATCACTTTGAAAAAAATCACGTTTTTATTTTTCGAATTTCTTCTTAAAAACGAATACGATGGTCTTCCCCTTGGACCAGCGTGAGCCGTGAGCCTCCGCTGATTGAAGTTTCGATGCGTCGGCGCCGGCGGCGCTGTCATGATGACACACACTGATGACACACAGCTCATAGCTGTGTTTGAAATCATTCCCTATCACGGATATAGTGCACTATATAGGGTGCTCGCTATTTTGTAGTGTTGTTCGAATTCTCACTGGTTAATTTCATGCCCTATATAGTGCACTTAAAATACCCAAAATGTGAGTGTACATATGATGTTCCCTACGTGTTACTCCCATATACCACAATGCAATGCGGTCGTGTTTTTCCGGAGGAGAAGAAGAAGCTCAATAACCGCAAGTGGCGGTTATTGAGTCTCCGGCTTTCGTTTAGAAATATCAACAATTTATTTGGGATTTAACAAGAAAATGAAACATTCAAAATTAATAAGAAAAACCTTGTTCAAGGAAATGTAACATTCAACATCAATACAACCTCCAGCTTTCCTCGAGAGTGCCCGGTTTGTTTACATGATCTGGGCGCATCTGTCTGCATCACACAAATACCCGGCGCATTTACTGACGCAAATGACGTTTAGAAATGTTCAGCGTAGTGTCCGAATTCTCGTTTGTTCGTTCCCTATGTAGTGCACTATATCATGAACACTATAGGGAATAGTGAGTGAGTGAATAGGGAACGAGGGGCTTTTTAAGTTGAAAAAATAGCTACCACAGCGCTTTTAAAAAAATAATAATAAAAAAATAAAATAATAATAATAATTATTAAAATATAATTATCGCCTTTTTATCGGCTACTTGAGACGATCGACGATGGAATCCATCTATCGTCGATAGTCGATAGAATCGACTATCGGCCCATCCCTAGTAGGAAGGGGCCACATTTGAATATTATCTCCCACTTCCCCACCCCCCTCCAATCAGAGCATAGCTAAGATTTTGTGGACCAGCGGACGAGCAGCTCAGACGGGGGAACTCGGCGGCAGCCCGGCAGCTCAGCTCCGGGAGTGCAATCCCTTTCTCCACCAGAGCTTCCGCCGAGCTCCCCCTGCCGGAGCTGCCGGACCGCCGCCGAAGCCTCGGAGGCAGCCCGGACGGGGGAACTCGGCGGCAGCCCGGCAGCTCAGCTCCGGGAGTACAATCCCTTTCTCCTCCATGTCGCGGATCAATATGGACTTCAGAGAGTCAAAGCCAAAGTTCCTTCCCCCAATTCTTCTCAACCATGGCCGAGATAACCCCCACTACGAGTCTTTACTTGTTGTGGAAGTACCAGAGACGTCAGACGCAGTCTTTATGATTCATAATATCATCCGAGGCGCACATTATTATATTATATTATGTAATATACAAATATAGAGCTCCAGGAGTCCGCAAACGGCAACAATTCTCCTCCATGCTGTGGTTCACTCTGACAGCTCATTGGTCAATGGGCAGCAGCTCATTTGCATTAAAACTACAAAAGGGAATGAAACAGAGGGGAATAGCGGTAGGCGAGATCTTTTTCCTAAAAGCTATTTCCAGCAAACATCCTCAAAAACACACTTTCTGGAACTCGTATACTATGTTTACTTGTTGGGAAAACACCATCATATGTCTCCTTTAACAATCTCTCCTCTTGATACTTGACTGTTTTAAATTAGTTTGTGTCTCTATTATATAATTTACGGTAGCAGGTTATCGACTTGTGTGGACTTCCTGGAAACATGGACCTACCGGTTTGGTGCTATTTTGAGCAATTAGTGGTTAAAAAATTCAGATTTGGAAGCGTTCGTGGTGCCCCTAACCAATAACATTAAAGCCAAACATTGTGCCGGGCAAACTCTATGCACGATTTTCTATGAAAAAAGTATCTGGAGGGCTTAGCTGATGGGTATACATGCCAACACAAAGACCCTGGGTTCAATTTTCGACGGAATTACACTATAAAGCATGTGGACCAGCCAAAGCGGACAAATCTTCCCAGGCACATACCACATTCTGTTGTGGAAGAGCCAAATGGACGCAATCAATATAAGAGCAAAAAACTAAACCAAAAACAAACAAACAAAGGAATGTGGAAAAAAACGAATTCTTGTCTGGTTTCATTAGAAATTCTTACCTCGTCATCTGTTTGAAGGTAGTTGAGTGCAAACTGTAACATTTCCTGCTGCTTGGTGGTCTGGTTGTGATATTTGAGAGCCTCCTGTGAAATCAAAGACAATGTGAGCTATCCTGTTCTCCCGAACAGCGGGAGATGGCACAACAGGCTTGAGTAGAGATGATGCTGCACTGTTACAGAGACAACGCAGCGATATCAACATGAATAGTTCTAAATGGAGAGACAGGGATATCCTTGAGCTGCGGACCTGCATGGGAGAGAGGGTGATGCAGTCGCATTTGACGCAGAGGAATGTTTCTTACGAGTCTTTGTCGGGATAAAAAACAAGTGGTCAGCTAAATAAAGAATTTGTGGGCGTTTCTGCACTGGTAAATGGTTAATCGCGTTTTCAGCCTGCACTCATTCTTGCATGCGGGCGTCAATAAAATAAAAACATTCACGAGTATGCAAATTATTATAAAGAGGACTAGACTGTGTGTAGCCCCGCCTTCTCCAGTGAACCAAGAAAGCCGGCGCTGTGGTGAGCAGGGGATTTTACCCCCTCGGTTTCACACAGGCAAGAAAGTGAAATTGCCGGGCGGGCCAAGCCGCGACCGAACCGGCTTGGCAGTGTAGCCAGGATATATAATATGGTATAAACCAGGGATTGGTTTATACCTGGCAACTGGCCAGGTATAAATAAATAAAAAATATTTTAAAAAAAAATGCAGAAAACTCGATCAAGAAAACCGTACCTTTCAGTCAAGATGCGAATTAGAGTATCTGTTCATTTTGAATTCAAAGGAAAACCCATGTGTCCAATTTGATTAGAAACTATATCAGTCATGAAAGATTTAAACTTAAGTTGCTACTACAACTACTACTACTGCACCGAATATAATGCTAGTTGTTGCACTGTTTTTCAGTTTTGTGCCATCATTTAATGATGATGTATACCGTACATAGGCTATGATTCATCCCCAATATCCACCAGAATACAGGAAATCGCATCTACAAAATTCAAAATCTTGGGGGAGGACCCCGAGACCCCGCGTCCATGACTACACCCCACCCACAAATGTAATCACCAGCCGGCAATGATACAGATATATATATATACATATTTTGTTCTTATTTTTAATTATTTGGTAGCTTCTCTCATGTCCGATTAGTTGAAGTGCCATGTAGCCCTCTAATGGTAATGATGAAACACTGTGGCCCTCTTTATCATGAAAGTTGCCCATCCCTGGTATTGACCATGTTTAGGGTAGCATAGGATCACACCCTAACAGTTATTGGACAAGTTCACCTCATTATTATTCACAAATTTGTTGGTGTTGTTAACAGTGGTTATTGATTTTATTGATGTTTCTTACAACCTAGATGGACGTCTAGATTCAAAACCTTAAGCGTAAATAGACACATAAGAAGAAAGATTTGGGGATTTTCTAATCCACTTTTCTAAGGAATAACATAATCTTAACATTTTACACCATTTAAGAGTCCAACCTGTCACTTTGCAACAGTTTAAACTCTAGCTAAAACCAGTGTAAGCAGGCCTGTAGGTTAACACTGACGAATGGAAACAAAACCGCCAGCACAGGTAACAAGTAAGGCGCTGAAGCTCACCGGCTGGGGCAGGAAGTGGGGCTCCTCCAGCCCCCACTGCTCCCGGTAGAAGCGGTAGTACGCCATGTTCTGCTGCATGACCTGGTCGTTGGGGTCGAACAGCATGTAGCTGGCCGCGCACGGAGCCGCCTTCTTGACGTCGTTCACTGTCGACGTGCAGCGCACGATGATCAACATTAAGAGCTATGTCTTTAGCAAGATTTGATCATAAAGGATCATAAAGCAGCATCATGTTATTAAGTAGCAGGTAGGTCTCTTGCTCAAAGATGCCTAGTTTAGACTTGGAATTTTTTGCTGCATTATACAAAACTATAACTAGACTATCGCAGTATACTACTATTACTACTACTACTACTAGTCTATCAGATCTGAGAAACTCTTGTTTCTGGTTAAAAGTAGTAGGCATCATGATATTGGACCTTTAGAAGGAGCCTCTTGTATTTAGCGGTATTGACTTGATACAGAGATGGTAAGGGTGATCCAGGTAGGCCAAACAGGACATAGGGGTAACACTGAGGTGTGTAACCCATCTAGCCCCCAGACTCTATCCTTCCCATTATATTATACAACACAGGTTGTCAATTCAAAACCTACATTCTGATACCATATTATGACAGCCTATGACAAAAAAAAAAAAAGAAGCTGTAAAAGCGCCAGCAACTGGGACCACTATGACCAGAACTCACATTTATAGTAGGCGAACTGCAGGTAGTGGTACATGGTGGCCACGAATTTCTCCACCAAGAACCCACCGACACTCGGCGTGAGGTTCACCTCACATTTCACCTTGCACTTCAGCACCTCGGTGTACAGGTCTGCAGGCGGCACCACGAGAAACACAGAAAAAAGATATTACTCCTGGATTCTTTTGACAATTGACTGTAATTTTAAAGAAACTTTTACTCTTACTTTTGATGTGAACAGAGCTACCGGTCATTAAGGAGCAGGTAGGGGATAGGGCGCATGCTCTGGGATGACACTGCGGACATTAGGGTTTGAACCAAAACTAGACAACTACTTCTACTTAGTCTTCAACGATGTTGTACCTGCTAGAGTCGGATAAAAGTCTTTAAACTCGAGAATCTCGTAGGAGCCTTCACACCCGGTCAGGCAGAGCTCGTACACGTTGAAGTACTCTGCGATGGCCTGCTCCATGTTCTGTGCACTCGTGCTGAAGTCTTCATCGTTGTACAGCTTCACAGCCTTCAGGAACGCACTCTGACAAACACAAGGAGAAACGTGCGTGTCACCTTATGGACTAAACAAGGTGTAGCTCGTGTGTCTCATTGATACACTGGAGATGTTCAATACTAAAGCATTGATTGATCGAGGGGAACCTCGTAGGGTGGCTGCTCGTGGTCGATGAGGTACGCGTCCACAGCGGACAGGCTCTTGTAGTAGTTCATGTTCTTGGTGAGGTAGGGCTCTTCTGGATTCTTCTGAAGGAAGGTGTGAGCCGCGGACACGGCCTTCTCTAGGTTGTTTGACTGAAAGCGGAAAATATTGAAGGAAATTATTGATTAAAATAAAAATGGTCAGTAAAGGTTGGGCTGAAGTGGGAACGGACCTAAAGGTTTGGTTTTGAAAGTGTTTGGTCTGTTCGTTTGGTCTGGATCAACAGTTAGTTAGAAAGATCACAAAGATATTTTCAAGATGAATAACCTTTTTTTTTTTTGCTGCATGAAATATAAATCCATATCGACTGTATATTGGAACAGGTGAATAGGGGCGCAACTGCAAATGCGAGGGGGTGTTAAATGGGGTATGCAGATACGTGGCACATACTCAACTCTTATTTTGTGCTTTGTGGACAAAAGGGGGATAGGGGTTATAAAGAAACGACCATTCCTTGACCACCGGCGTTTGAAGCGCTATGTCTTTCATCAGGACAGTTCACACCTAAGGCCAAATACTTTTATTCAGCACAGAACACGTAACGGTGTTTTCATGAGGCTATCCTCGAAATGTAATGTGACCCAAAAAGACGCCAAGACGCATAAAAGGTAGCTCTGGTCATTTGCCGATAAATTATCTGCTTCTGGACCTAATTGTGGATACATCATCTTGCAAAGTTGGTATAAAAACAAATGTAGAATACCTTTATTGACCCACCTGGTAGTATGCGTATTGTATGTACCGATAGGGCGTTCTCTTCTCGAATGCTTCCAACGTGTCTCTTCGCGGATACGCGATAGAAAACACTGGGAAGTTTGCCTTGCACTTTTTAAGACAAGAAGCCCGTAGTATAAAGTGTCGCATGATGTGGAGGCTACTGTCGGCGAAGAGCGTTTCATTGTCCCTTCTGATAGTGCTGCAGTTTTTGCTGCAGAACGACTCGCTATCTTTGAGGAGTCGATGAAGACGCAGACAGAGCTCCAGGTACTTTATGCTCTCCTTCCAGTTCTGCGCTCTATACTGTTCCATTGCGTGTCCGTAAGCCGCGTCCAAAGGCATGATGTCCGCTTGAGGAAAGCTTTTAAAACTGTATTTTTCATATTGAGCGTCCACTAAGGTCGGGATAAGGAAGACTATACATAAACAACTCAGGGAAACACTCCTTCCGTTCTTGTTGAGGGTCATGATTCCACCCAGTGCGAGAACCGCGTTCCGCTTTTTAATGTTCTTTAAAAAAATATTTAAACCATTCGGCGGTCTCTTCAGAAAGGCAGGTACATGAACCCCGGCACGTAGTTTATGCTCAGATCCATTGAAAGGTTGGCATCGGAAGGAGAAAGAGAGAGAGAGAGAGAGAGAGAGGGCAGTCTGGATCTCTCTCAAAACTTTGCTTGGAATCCAAAGAAGGCCGGGGACCCTCGCTGTGTTTTCCTGGGTCATAGTGCCCTCCACTGTTAGAATTGCTACTTTCTACATTCGTATTTATTTAATTTTTTTTTTTTCAGCATAGCATATCTACGGGAGTAAAAAAAATAAAAATTCTCAAGGCTAGTCGTAGTCTATTTAGTGATCCGTTATATGGAGAGCCTAATACGAATTTTGCTGATGTTGCATATTCTTATGTCAGTGTGGATACAGATATTAAATGTTCAACCCTATGTGGGATAGTGAGTGCTAGTGAGTGACCAAATTCCAAACAAAGCCATCTGCCGGGAATGGAACTCTTTTTGGAATGCAATCTTTTGGGAAGTAAATAAAACAACATGGAAGATTCAGGGAGTTGATAATCATGGGGCGAAACCCCCATGAGGGTTGCTGTGTATGTTAAAAGATGAATCATGCGACTTGCGCATGTTTAATATGTAGTAAAACGGAGCTCCGCGCTTCCCTACGTGTCCACATTGCTGGGGGGGTTTGCAGTGAGGTCCACTGCGTGTGCATGCATGAAGAGTCATGCAGTCTAAGTTTACACGTTTACAAAATTCCACCGATGCCCGGGCCACACCTCCCCCTTCTCTTGGCGAACCGTCCTATGAATTAGAGGAAAGCCTACGTTCATCAGTACCATCTTCATTTAGAAGCAGTCGCTTATCTGTGGCTACTGCTGCCTCAACATAGCCTATACAATGGAGTTTGTAGTGTCCTTGTTTCTGCTGTGCTGCGTTTTTGTGACTGTGGTTAAATGCGACTCGGGCCCATTAATAGATGTAGTTGTCGATCGTTACGATATCCCAAGTGTTTGTCCACGAGAAGTTGGAACAGAGGATTTTGTCCGATATCACTTTAATGGTACATTCTTCGAAGGCGGAAAGAAGTTCGACTCAAGGTAACGCTGCTGCAAATCTGAAAATATATCTGCGTATGTTGTTTGACTCGTATTCATCCATGCACTCTGCATCTGAATAGTTGATGTTCTAAGTAAAATTAAACAGGCTAACATGATATAGGCCTCGGTTTTTTTGGGGCATTCTTCGTAAAAATGCCATCAAATTGGAAGGAACAAAACGTGCGTTATTTAGAGATTTGTAGCCACGTAAGTATCAACTTCAATTAATGTGTAACTAGTTTTACTAACTCGTATAGATATTACGTATGCGCATGCGCCACGTTTTCTCTTACAAACCAACTACACACATCATGGCCGTAGAGTTTTAATTATGATTTAGGCGAATGTGTTCAACCATTTACATAAACGTTTGTTTGATATATTTAATATTCGATAACTTACTTGACAACGAAACAACTCGGTCTTTCTATTTCTTCCCATTGCAGCCATGACCGAGGAAATGCCTTCATCAGTCAGGTGGGATTGGGGCGAATGATCACCGGGATGGACCGTGGCATCATGGGCATGTGCGTCAACGAGCGCAGAAAAATAACCATCCCGCCACACCTCGCCTACGGAAGCATTGGAACAGGTAATTATTGACACATTTAAATCGACTCATTCCAAATATGTTTAACAGCTTTAATGTGAAAACAAATGAAAGCTAGCGTGGGCAATTGGGGGGAACCAACTTTGGAAAACTCGATTTTTAGTATCGAACAGAAATAATCCCATGGACCTATAAAGAAAGGGACATGCCTACCATTATTGAACAACTTGACGAACTGTGGAACTAAAATGACGAAACCTCTGTGGGAGACTGCTGCACCTGGCTATATAATATGTAAAGCACTTTGGGAATATGCTGTGTGTAGGGGAATTAGGGTGTGTGTTCTATTGTCTGTTGTTGGTGCTGTTGCCTTTGTGGTTGTCAGTACCTAAGGTGTCTTTTTGTGTCCGATGATTTCTGTATTGCACATGATGAATTTCTGAAAGGCTTAATACATGTACATCTATCTACTGTTAATACTGTGGTATTGACCATATATTGACAATGCAACAGTAACAAATTAAAGTAAAGTAAAGTAGTAAAGTGTGTTTTAACTGTTGTCAGGACTCATTACCTCGTCATGCTAAAGTGTCAACCACCCACTAACGTCACCACTGTCCCATTGGAAGGTGGCGTCATTCCCCCAGATGCCGTGCTGGTGTTTGACATCCTCCTGCTGGATATCTGGAGCAGTGACGACAAGGTCCAGATAAGCACCATCAGCAAGCCAGAGAAATGCAAGCGCACTGTAGAGGCGTCTGACTATGTGCGCTACCATTATAACGGCAGCCTATTGAGTGGCACGTACATTGACACCAGGTGGGTTCATTTTTTGTTTGGAATTTCCGAACTGTTGCCGAGAGATTTTGCTTGATTCTTTTTTCGTAGACACACGTGGAATTTGGCACTTACACACCAACGGCAATAAGGCTCAGAAATCAAAATTGCCAAGGTCTCATAAGCTGTCGTTTCCTACTATCTCCATGTCCTTGAAGTCCCTGCTTCAGCTCTTGTACAAATGTGTGTGTGTCTGTCTCTCTGTCTATAAATAATAAAAATGGATATTGAGAGACTCAATACCTTGGTCGTACTTGAACCCAGGTCTTCACCGCTGATAAGCAACAGCTCTCGCTGCACCAATGTATTATGTATGCTAATAGTTTTTTATCCCATCCCCTTTAGTTTCTCTAGCAACAAAACATACGATACCTACGTGGGCAAGGGTGACCTGATCCAAGGCATGGAAGAGGGCCTGCTGGGCATGTGTGTTGGGGAGAGACGGATCGTGGTCGTACCGCCGTTTCTGGGCTACGGAGAGAAAGGCTACGGTACTCACTGACACACATTCACATATACACGTGGGTAATTATCCCTCTGAGGTCCCTAGTTGTGATTTAAAGTTTATATTCAATGTGGAAAAATCCATTCCTGGTTTCTTCTTCCAGCCTGATCTATGTAACCTGACCATTCTTTTAGTAGTTTATCGCTCTGTCTCTGTGTTTACAAAAACACAGAGAAAAAACATTTTCCTCGAAATAAAAATTATAGAATTCTATAAAGAAACGTATGAATTGATAAAATCGATTTCTTAGGTATGACAATGTGAATTAAAAAGTATGTTCAAGAGCATGCATGGTCTTGTCAACCAATTGTTTGTTGGTTATGGTTGTCATAAACCATGTTACAAAACAATGCAGCTGTTGGACAACAGTATATCTGTTTGCAGGCCCGGTTTTACATTGAATTATGCCCTAGGCGAGGTTCGTTCCTTTCGGCAACATGTTTGACATGTTTTATTTCGCTTGTTAAATTAATTAATTAAGGGCGCCACCAGAGGGCGCCCCCAACACATACACAGCCGATCGCCTTGGTGCCTATGCCTAGCGCCGGCCCTGTCTGTGTGAAACTAGGTCTGCTAGGTCACTTTCTCTGATTCATACAGACGGAAAGAAAAACAGCGGCATCTCCTCCTGGAATATAATTGTAGTTACATTATCTGTACATAATATCTTTGCCTCCCTTCGGCCTATCGACGAAAGCCCAAATCTCTGTTCGGGATTTAAATTGACCTTGACGTAAGCAAGATGTGTCATTTTGTATCGCACGTTCCCTCGGCAGAACTGTGATATAAGAAAGTGTTTCACCACCACAGTCACAATAGGGGCTCTCTAAAACAGAACCACCTGTCCATCTCCACAGGGACCAAGATCCCTCCGCAGGCCACACTGGTGTTTGAGGTGCTGCTGGTGGATCTGTTCAACACTAATGACGACATGGAGGTGGTGATCACCAGGCTAGCGAAGAACTGCACCCGCAAGACGGTGAAGGGCGACTACATCCGCTACCACTACAACGGCACCTTCCTGGACGGCAGTGCCTTCGACTCAAGGTAAGACCAGTTTACACCTGACCGGATGATCCAAGGTGACTCAGAGTGGTACATTATGTTAATGAGCAGGTAATGAGGGCAGGGCTCAAATGAAAGGTAATGCTAAAACTACTATTTCAAGTTCAGAAGGTAGGGGTTAGGCATCTGCTTAAGGAATACTGCTGGGTTTGGTTGGGGTTCTAACCAAGAACCTTTCAGCTTGGAGGCAAGCACCGTTACGACTACACAATATCCCCCCTTCAGATAATTTTTCTATCATCTATCACTACCAGTAACTATAATAACTATTTAGTCATTAAGCAGACACTTTGATAGCGATTTCCTTGTTACAGGTGTGACAGTGGACATTGGGGTAGCACCAGCACTTCTTCGTCCAAATTCATTCATTTAGCTCTTTTATCGCCCCTTGGTAGCTATAAGCGGAACAGCACGTACAACACCTACATCGGCATGGGCTACGTGATCCTGGGGATGGACCGAGCCCTGCAGGGTCTGTGCATCGGAGAGAGGCGAAGGGTCGTTGTGCCACCTCAACTGGCCTATGGAGAACAGGGTGTAGGTGAGTTCCCAGGCTGTTTGTTGGGCGAGTGCAATGGGGTCCTATCTTCGCCAGGGGTCCCCAAACCTTTTCATGCCATTACCTACTAGTTAGGGATGGGCATAATTAATCGATGCTCGATAATTGATCGTTAAGAAATGCGTCGATCAATTTATATTGTTATCGATTAAAAGGACGTTGTGTTGCATACTGCGAGTCTTGAAGCATTTAATTGAATATAACCCTGCCGACTGGTGGAAAGTGAATGGAAGAAGGTTCCCCAGGCTGTCAAAGTTAGCGCGACAATACCTCTGCATCCCCGCAACTTCGGTCCCGTCAGAGCGGGTGTTTTCTGCTGCTGGACTGACAGTTACAAGGCTGCGTTCGCGTCTGACCCCCGAGCATGTTAACATGCTTATATTCCTAAACAAAAATATGTAGGCTGGAGTTACTGTATGCTATGGACGACAGTCACCACCGTATGTGAGTCGCTCTTTTCTTTCTTAATGTGTTGACTCTCGCTCCGCTTGGTGCCTCTTGGAGTCGTTACATTTTGCCCAAACTGTGATATTTTAGCAACAAGTCCAGCCTTATATATGTTCAATAAGGTATTGCTTTTAGATAGACTAGTTCATGCAATTGTTTGTAAATGGGTGGCTCATCTTTTTGTTGCGAGCCTTTTCCGCGCGCCGGCTGCAGGCATTATATGTCGGCCTTTCCCCCCCCTTTTTTTTCATAACAGTTATACAGTTTAATGCCCACTTTTAGCCTACTGCCTTTGTTTGATTATTGTTGTCCGATAAGTTCGCTACTTATTGTAATTGGAATAGGCTACAGATTTAGTCTTGTTGAATCGTTTCCAAACCTTTAAGAGCGCCTGTAGGCGCATTGTTCGGACTTTACGAGCGCCGCATTGGCCTATAACCTATAATGCCTGTATTTATTATTTTAAAACTGTTAAACAGTTGTAGGTCTTCAAGTTAACTGTATTGTATTAATTTTGGCCCATACATTATTGTTGGAATAAAGATTTCATTGATAAAAACATTAGAAAAAAAACAGAAAAAAGTTAATGATTAATCGATAATTGATCGATAACTCTAGCGATGCTCGATCAAGAAAATTTCTTCAAATGCCCATCCCTACTACTAGTGGAGGTATTTCTCTTTATTTCTGCAAAAAACAAACACTGCCTTATACATAATGCATCTTGTATTGATCCCTAGAGATCTGTGTCGATGTAAAATGTTTAAGGTCTGAGCTTTCCTTGTGATTTTCTTTTTCTTTTACAATGTAGAAGATCTTATTCCCAGCTCGGCAGTCCTTGTCTTTGACATCGATGTCATTGACTTCCACAACCCTAAAGACCCCATCGAGATCAAGGTGACCCACAAGCCCAAGGAGTGCAACATGACCAGCGAAGGAGACGACATGATTCAGTACCGCTACAACTGCTCACTGATGGACGGCACCTTACTCTACTCCTCGTGAGCTCCCCCTGCTGTTTGCACTGCTACACCGCATATTCTGTGTGTTTTTTTTAATGTAAATCATTGCTCGCTTCCTCGCCTGTCAATCAATGTCAACAGTTGGCACCTATGTGATATACATTTTGGTGTAATAATGCTAAATATCCAAGGCATCGGCTAGCGATAGCTTTCTGATAGTCCATTCATACTAGGGATGCACCGATTCCACTTTTTCTCAGACCAAGTACATGTACTTACTTTTGGGTACTCGCCTCTACCGAGTACAGATATGGGAACTGAATAATAGCATTGCAGTTAAAAAAAAACGCCACCTCTAGGAAAGTGGGGAGGGGGTTATCAACGTGGCTACTGCCCACAGAAACGTTGATACTTTTTGATATTTCCACAACGAGACTCATACTTGGGGTTATCCCAGCCATGCTTGAGAAGGAATTGGGGGAAAGGAACTTTGGCTTTGACTCTCTGAAGTACCTGAACTGCGACATGGAGGAGAAAGGGATCGTTTCCCGCGATTGTCTCCCGCCGGAGCCCCGCTGCCCGCCGCCGCGAGCCGCGAGGCACCACCGCCGCGTGCCTCGGCAGCGGGCAGCGGGGCTGGAAGTGGAAGAACCAGAGACGACGGAGAACCCGACCCAGTCCTTTGAGATTCATAATATCGTCTGGAGGAGCACACAGCTTTTGGCCGTGATAATATATATAATTTGATATAGATAACTATGTATAATATGATATTATTTAGATATAGAGCTCCAGGACTCCCGCCGGAGTGTTCCAGTATATTTACAGAACACGGCCAAAAGCAGTGTGCCTCGCCATTTGCGATGCATGCACTGTAAACACAAGTGTATGGTACCGTGGCTGCAAGCTGTTCAGGGCCACACCCCCACCCTCCACCTTGACCCGCCTCTAAAAAACATCACTTCTGTGGAAAGCTCATTGTGGGACTGGCTCGTAGTGGCTGTAATTCTGCACCAAGGCTGAATTTCTTGATCGTCTTCAAGTACTGTATTAGGGGTCCACTAACGGCTATATAAAAGCATCCATAAAGTAGCATGCCATGGGACCTTTAAATAAATCACTGCTGAGACAAAGCTTCACCATCCACACGCACCACAGCGGTTTACATACGTTTCCAAAGAGCTGAAGTTTAGCTCGGACACCGCAGTCAACCCCTGCTCAGAAAGAGCTCCACATGCCAACACAAACCGCGCCGCCGGTTCCCTTTTTTTTCTCTAAAGTTGAGAGTAATTCGTGTAACATTGATAGAATGACATTGATTGCTACTACGTCGAATATCATATAGGACAAATGACCGATGTTTTGGCAAAAAAAACCTACGTTTTGGGGTCGCTGGATCTTCACCCGATGTCACGTTGTGTAAAACGGTATTGGGTGGTTGTATTGGAGAAGTTTCAAGAGTGCGAGTATATGAGCTCAGTATAGGGTCTGAGTACTGGTATCGGTGCATCCCGAGTTCATACTGAGGAATGAAGGTTGTCAACGGAGCCATTGCCCTTCTCTTCGCTAGGGACCACTATGACTCAGCGCCCATCACAACTCTGGGGGCCAATAAGGTGATCCTGGGTCTTGACGATGGTCTGAAGGGCATGTGTGTGGGTGAGAAGAGGGAGGTCATCGTCCCCCCACATTTGGGTCACGGTGAAAATGGAGGTCAGTACAAAATCGTAGTGGTTGTCCTTACCTTACCTTTGTTTTGGCCTTGTTTTTTTTTTAATGACATGTCTCTGAATTTGTGCAAGTCGCTTTGAAATAAATAAATAATTGACTTAACCAACTCGACTGCCTCCCCCCAGCCTCGGGTGTCCCTAAAAGTGCGGTACTGTTCTTTGAGCTGGAGTTGCTGAGCCTGAGCAAGGGTGTGCCAGACGGGTACATGTTTGTGTGGCTGGGAGACAGCCCAGACCCGCTGTTTCCCGCCATGGATCTCAACGGAGACCACGAGGTCCCATTGGAGGAGGTAGGAGTCGTCCCACTCAAACGTTATACATCCCCCCCAAAAAACAAACGCAACACACTCACTCAAGCTCCTTTTCATTGTCAAATATTTCCACTCATATAAACAGGGGTCCAGTTGTTTCTTGAAGCTCATTTCGCTCCTTGCTTTCGTCTCCAGTTCTCCGCCTTCATCAGGATTCAGGTGAGCGAGCTGAAGGGGCGCCTGCGCCCGGGGATGGACGCCAGTGTCATCATCAAGGACATGTTCGACAACCAGGACCGCGATAAGGACGGGAAGATTGTTCTGGATGAACTGAAGCTGAAGGCTGAGGAGGATTCAGACAAGGCCAGACACGAGGAGTTGTAAAGACACGAGGAGAGACATATAGGGAGTGGAAATGTGGATATTACTGCAATGTTTGCCGGTTATGCAAGGTTTAGAAAGTTTTTTTTCTCATCATAGCTGAAAAGCTATACAACAGCACTGGTCATTATTATGCAATCTGTATTTATGTTTTTTTTTCTCAGTTGGTGGCCTTAAAAAAGATAATTCCAAAATGTGAAACAATATTAATCTATTCAGTAAAGATATGTTTCCTCAAGAACACTTCCCTAAATGCGTTATGAACCATTTGGGCTGGGCCCATTGTAACAAATGTCTTAAGATAAGGTGAACAGCCTATGTAAAGAAGGCATGTGTGTGGGTCTGACATGAATTCCCACTGCCAGGCATCAGGTTCAGGCCAGTGCATAGAACTATATATGTGCAATACCAGAGATGTTATTATAAAAGTTCTTTGTTAACCATATCTTGTAATGTTTTTATAATAAAAATGTAATTCAAATCAACCTTCAACTTAACTTTAATTGCAAATACTTTAAAATACTGTTGACAATATGCATCTTTTATTAAAACACTTATGCATCAGCACAAATGTTCACATTTGTGTTCAAATGTTCACACATAGTAACAGAATGTATTTTTCTTGTATCTATTCAATTGGTACTTCCCAAATCAATAGTATCAAGTCTGGATCTATGCAGTTTATTTTTATGAAAGGTTTGAAAAGGTCTTGAAATAAAACGGCATTAAAAGTTTTGGCAGTTTCTCAGAGCACCAATGTTGACAAAATGGATCCACTTCTGTGCAGATGCCATATTCCCAATTTAATAGCACTGCGCTGTAGTCACATTGCTTATCGTTGTTATAAAAAGGGAACCAAAAGACATTTTCAGTACTATTGAATTATATATATATGCTGCGGAAGGAATGTAAAAATTCCCATGACAAGATGTTTCTGGAGCGAAAAACTCAATATTGGCGTTAGCTCTAGTAAACTGGCAACTTTTTTCCCCGCTTATATTTCTGCTCTTAAACTTATTTCCCTTTATCCTTATGAAATATGCATAAAACTAACATAGAAATAACAAAAAATCTCCACAACTTTGAAAGGTGAATATAAGCAGACTTATATCGGAGACTGCCCAATACCTTTCACGTTACACTCCATAGTAACAATTGCTGCAGACGAGGTATGGCAGTCAACTTAACCGTTGACAACAAGAACTAATTTTAACAAATTCACTTTGCATAACTTGTATTCTGTGACATTTTCCACATAGCATCTGAGGTGATGTAGCAGGTGATTTTTTTTAAGTCAACTAGTCGGCGACGAGGAAATCCAGTATGGCATTAGGAACTTCCATGGTTTCATCCTTCAGAAGCACGATGTCATACAAGTTCAGATAGGACGGCAGCCTCTCATCCACCTGGGGATAGAAAGAAAGGACACAGAAATAATGGAAAGGTTGTTTAACTCTTTAGCTGGAAAGAAGCCCCTCCAATTTCTGAAAAACAAAATGGTTCTGGACGCAATTGGATAGACTTACAACCAATTAGAGCAACACATTTCTTTTTACACATTAGTGTTTCTCCCAGAAAGACCTGGAAAGGCCAGGTCTTGTCATAAAGGCCAGGTCTGCTATAAATCTGTCTGAATGGAAGGGTGGGCCAGACGAATATGCCAAAACAAATACATTGTGAGCTAGCAGATTCACCTGGCTCCCAAGCGATACACAGTGGATCGTCTGTCATAAGTTAATGCTACTGAAGAATACAACAGCGACATTAATTCAAATCGCCTTAAAAATTAGCCATGTGAATTGTGACAGCTGAGATACTTCAGCACCATTGAAGTCAATGTATATTGTTGCTGATCTCACCAATCCTGACCTTCAGATTTTCTATCCAATCATGTTGGTTCCATGTAGCCAAACAGCGGCATGATGAGTACATTTCTGATAATGTCCTTCGAGGAATCACCAAAAGACTTTTGAGCCCCTTGTTGAGCTGCTTAAGGAACCTGACAATTAAGAGCACATCAGAGATCTGGGGCAAACCTCCGGAGATCGAGTGGGACGAATGAGGGGAATCGCGATAGATGGACCTTCGGAATCTATGTAATCTTTACCTTGTCGTTGAGGAAGCCTATCTTGAGGACTTTCTCGACCTCCTGCACCCCGTCGGCCATGGTCAGGTCCCCCAGAGAGTCCCCCAGCAGCAGCACGTTTGGCCGTGAGCGCAGCTCCTCGAAGTGGCCCGTGTTCAGCAGGGCTCCCTCGCGCTTGTTGTAGATGTGGATCAGCTCCCCTTTGAAGGCAGTCATGACCCCCTGTGCAGGGTAGAGAGAACCAGCGGCTTAATGAGAAGGTTAGGTTGATATTTCCCTCTCCAAGTAGAAACCTACCAGAAGATATTGTAGAATATGCTGGTGTGATGGAAAATCTACATGTTGTATTGTTTTGGTCTATATGAATTTAAGTTTTGTTGCTATTCTGTGTAATTTTATATAGTGTCTGCCTTCTGCTCTCCTTTTGGGTCATTTAAAGTGTGAACGTTCGAGAGTCGTGTGATGCTTTGAAGTATGGGCCTGTTCCGACACTCTGGCTAGCGTAAACAAAGTCAGAGAGTTACATGGCACGGCCGCCGACCCCACCTTAGCCTCGGGGGGGGGGGGAGCTTCAACTGTAAAGATTACAATCTGGTGAACAAAGACTTTTAGTATTGGGGGACCACCCCCTTCAGGACCCAAACGAAGTGAATAAGAACACATTGATTGGAAGACTCAGTGAACTTGTCTGAGCGTACCTTCAGAGAATGAAGTAACACGCAAAGAGGAGCTCCCATCTGAGGCCTCAGATTATTGTAATGTATGCCCGTTATGTTGTTTGTTGATGCATGTTGTGATGTATCTTTGTTCGTACTTTTATTACAAATATATATAATCATTAATTGTCAACAGTATTGTGTGCTTTTTTGCATCTAAATATCTCATCTGCTTAGACGCAATATCTGATATAGAAATTGCTACGACAATTTGGGGGCTCGTCCGGGATATCTAACCTGAAGATTCTACGAAATATCAGCTTCCAATACAGGTCTGAGGATTCGTTCTCAGTCCCAAAGCTCTACCTCGCCTCCAGGTGACTGTAACCAGACTGTAACTAAACCAGAGGTCGAGGAAAGGGTGCCTGTGGGGATAAACTAGTGGTTCTTCAGTACGGTATCCAAAGGAAAAAAGAACTCGAGCAGGTGAGATCACAATACTGTTAAAGCTTCAAAATAAAATCCGTTACAGGAACGGTATATAAATGTTTCGGTAAACGTAAACTTATATCTGAACTTAGGCCTCGTTCAAAGAAACTCTGTTATAGGAACATGCGGTAGCTCCGTTTCGCTTCCGTCAATATATATATATGGCTATATAGGTAACAGAAAGGGCAGCTATGGTCTGTCAGGGACGGTAAAGGGAAACCCGTTGAAGCGCGGTTGGTGTTATATATATATATATATATATAAATAATAATAATAATAATAGGTATTCATTAATAAATATATGTATATGTGTGTAGTAACAAGGAGGTTTCGGCGATATTAGATGATTTGTTAAATAATAACTAGTGTAAAAGGATCTAAAATATGGGGAACAAATCTGGAAAAACTGAGATAACGGGACCTGCGAAGGTGATGTTGGAGAAGCATGGTGAAGCGGCTCTGGAGGGTTTAAAATATTGGTGCAAACTGGGCTTAAATGTTTTAGCTTAAACGGTTGTTGGGGCCAGGATAGAGAAAAAAATAAAATCAGCCAGGGACAGAGAGCGTAGAGAGTGTAGGTATTTTTAATCTCGATTTCACCCGAGATGTAGACCCGGACCTGGACTGCACCGGCGGACCGCGTGCGAATCCCCCTTCACCTCCACCGTATGACGACAACGCCCAGGCCGCCGCCCCATCATTCAACCTCTATCGACCTCACGGCAAAGGAGGCACCCGCTAACAGCGCAACAGGGGTTATGGCAGTCCGGCATACGTTTTCCGTGCATGGAGACCCAGTGACATTAAGGACATAGCAGAATGTCTCCCGGACCCATCTGCAGTGGGAGGGGAATCCCTCGCTACAGCCAGTCTGGAAATGGCCCATCACCCATCGGCGAACCACGCCAAGTCAAACTGGGCCTACGGTGGGGTCGTATTCAAGGCGACATTCCCGGGAGAGACCAAGCTGATATAATGTTCGTGGAGGTGCCGGACGGCAAGGACGACCACAGGAAAGTGGGGAAGCACAGAGGCAGGCCTGCTTTCGTTGTGGCGTCATGGATCCTTGGTTCAACGATTCTCCCAAAAGAATCGACAAAAAGCCATGGAAGGGCCGGCTGGCAGTTCGCACCTTCCCGTGAAGTGACTGTGAATCATCCAAGAGGCAGAGGTGGAAGGGGGCATTCGCATTGACGGGACGCAGGAGCAGGCCAGGTCCAAGGAGGAGGTATGAGCACCATAACACATAACACAACCAACGCGCAAAATGGTCTCAGCGTCACAACGCACACAAGCACCACATCCAAATTATTGTTGTATGGTTCTCACCAGCCTTACGCGAGCCAATCAGCTAAATTTAATATTAGATATGGTTATTTTAAACAACGGGCTATTGTAGACAGTGGATACTCGATTATTACAATCTAACACAACCATTTTAATGGTCAACCATATCACACAGCCACGACCACCCCGACTGACCCAGACTAACCCCGACTGACCCCCGACTAACAACGTGACGGGGACAACAGAAGTGTGTTGCCTAATATTGAAAATGCAGATTTTTTATATTATGATATTTTGTTTTATGGCCAGATGGCAAGAAGGTGAATTAATGAACGTATGAGAGAGATTGGAAGAAGTATGTGTTATGGAAGGAGAAGAGATAGATAAGAACGTAAGGCAAGACAAGATAAGGAAAGGGGTGGGGAGAAAGATAACCCATCTGCATCGAGTTTTGTTCAAATAGATCCGGACCTGGACAACGCTCCTCCTTCTCCTGCTTTCAGCCCGACCAGTGGCCCAATACAGTGCAAATACCCCACGTCACGACTCCTCTTCATCAGACTTTATGAAGTTACAGACCATGGGAGGCCCACCTGAAGAGCTACGGAACGGTCTGCTGGACGACACAAGGAGACAGTCCAGCAGGACCAACAGCACCAGAGTGGTGGCCTCCATGGTGCCTGTGTAGCCACATTGAAGTGGCCTGAACAAAGAGTCAAAGGAGGGTCTCAGAGACGGGAGAGACGTGGGGACTGGCACTTCAAAGGACAGCCCGTAATGCGGATGAGAGGCAGGAAGCAGAGAGAGAGGTGGAGGCGTGTCCAGGCGGAGGGAGAGAAGAGCAGTGTACGGAAAGTATCGCACTAGACACAGCATTCACGTATATTACAAGAGACGAGATCTAATGTGTAACTAGGACTGTCTATATGAGTGTGTGATAGTTTCTAAGAAGTATATCTGAAAGGTTTGAAAGTTATTAGGAAAAGTAGTTTGAAGGATCAAAGACAAGTAGAAAAGTTGAAAGTTAAAGAAATGTTTTTTGTTTTTGTTTTTTTTTCAGAATTAAAGTAGAAGGTTTTTGGTGCGCTCGCAACAGAAAGCCATGCTTACAGGCCTGGGCTTTCCCTTATTATGGTAAATTGACGCATGGGAAAGTCCATGCGTCAAGAGGGGGGATGGGGAGCCCACAACAACAACCTTGGGTATACCAAAGCAAACCAAAGGAAATAATACAAATCAAATAAGAATATTATTTTTTTGTTTAGAAATATTTTTAAAAAGGTAGCCTTGTTTCTTAGTTTTAGTTTTTTTTTTTTGTTTTAATGACTTTTGAATATATGGAAACAGATGACTTGATTGTGATGTTTATGTGGATAATTATCTAAAGGGGGGATTCCCAAAGAACTTATCCAGTGACAATGGTTCACATTTGGTGAACCAAGTCATCCAACAGAATTGACTCACGCAACCATTGTGCGTACCACCCTCGGAGTGGTGGGACAGTAGAGAGGGAGAGTGGTCCCGTAGAGAACAACGTCTACGGGACAACAAGCCAAGGCAACTGCAGATACAGCCCAAGGAAGGGCAACTCAACGATACATGGATTACTATCGAAGACGTGCCTGGAATTCACTAAGGTGGTTGGAATCATTCCAAGTCCTGTGGATCACAGCAAGGTAGCTAAGAGTGCTACCCAGACCCACGCCAGCCACTGCAAGCGGGCACCATCACCACCAACAAAGGTCACTTCCGACCCAACCCCCCTGGCCGTCACCCCACACTGAAAGCGTCTGCTAAATGCCCTAACTGACACAGAATAGCGTCATTGAAAATAATGTCTTCAGTGACATGACAACGAGATTAAAGCTGAATTCTTAAAGTCTGCCTATCGCGATTGAGCTACTTTTTGAGAAGGGTCAGCAATTTCGACATTGGACAGAGAATACCATGACAAATTAGGAAAAAAAACAACTCAAGACTTTTTAGCTCAATCTACCGCGAACTGTGTTTGGGAACGAGGATTACTAACCGGACGTGGCCATTGCGTTGGCCGCAATTGTCATTTTTACATTGTGTAAATGTTTCCATTGCTACCCTCATTTTGCGTGGTTAGACATATTTTCCATCTTTTGGTATGATCCCTCGTTTAACTTTCTGCCTCAACACCCAAAACGGCCATATGGGATGAATAAAGTAAGTCCCATTTCATCGAGGTTTCCCCCTGCTCACCGTCTCGTCAAAGTCCATGTAGTTAGAGATGACCTTGACGTTGGGGTGGAAGACCCCCGCCTGACGGACCACTTCTTCCAGCACGTCCCCCAGCCCTGCGGAGAAGATGAGCAGGGGGACGCTGTGCTGGTTGAGGCAGTCGAAGAACTCCTGGTAGCCTTCCCTGTGGAACAACCAAGTCATAGCCGGAGCCCATATATAATTATTATTATAATAATAATAATAATAATAATAATAATAATAATAATCCAAGCCACCATGCGGGGTCCTTCAGTGTGACGGCCTAACAAATAGATGATCGGTAAGATAATTAGACGTCCTGTCATGACTCAGAACAGTCTTATTTTTAATAACTATCACTGTGTTTATAAATGGCCAAAATGCAAGCTGTAGATTGGTTGGTTTCAAGGCGTGCGTTTCGAGACGACTTCAGGACTTTGAGATCGCCCTCGCCTAAAACCCTTTTTCTTTTGTATTTAAAAAAATTAGACCCCTAATAATAATAACGGATGCAATAGGGTTCCTACGTTTTTCGTAGGACCCCAAATAACAATATGCCGTGTGTATATATATATATTTGGAATTTCTAGGCACTAAAACACATTTTCAATACACAATAAAGCAAGCATTAGCCAAACAACAAACAATAAGGAATAAGAATAAAATAATAAAAAAACCTAAGCATGGCATCAGACTCCTGTACAGCAAGGGTCAGCTGATCTTTCCTGATCTTCTGTTGCATCATGAGCTCATGTGCCTTTGTCCACCTGTAGCATATGGCAAAAAACAAACAAAAAGAACATCACCATTTTGGGGAAGTTAGGTATATGGAGACTCAATAAGCAGAGGTAAGTAAGAGTATTGCAAGGGCTCAGGAGTTGGAGACACCTCTAAATGACTAATTTGTCCGGATACATACCATTCCACCATGAGGGGGAGCTTCTCCGCTATGGTCTTAGAGGAGTCGATCTCTATGGGGTAGTATTTGTCGAGCAAGTCCTTTAGCTAAGGGAAAATTAAGAATAAATGACAAAGTTGAATGCTAAACTTAATTTCTAAGGTTTCAACGCTGAATCACGGTAGCGGAAATAATAGAGGCTGCATTCAGTTCCTATTTTATTTAATGGTGCAAGTAATATATAGCCTGGGAACCAGACGAATCATAGAGCTCTAGCTTTATTTGCTCTGGCCAACCTCATTCCGACAGATTTTCAGTTAAGCTTAAATAAGGGGAATCGTAGAAATATGTTGAATCCCTAGAGAAATAATGAGCACCGTACCTTTTCTTTGCATTCAGCAGAAATAATTTTGCTGATTTCCAAAATATCTGCCCAAAAAATAGGAAATTATGTCAATATCACAAATGTGTTGGAGCTACTACGACAAATGAAAGGTCTCCGTTAAAATGTAAACAATGGGACTTACTGTGAGAAGTAGGACAACGCTTTCCATTGTGTGCAAATCTTGTTAACGTCATGTCGAAGTCTGAAATCACCTACAAACCATTATGCATACATTACCTAACATGACCAATATAATGTTGCCCAAATCGGAATGATTAAAACATAGATGTTGTACCTGTAGGGTGTTCAATCCTGCTTTCTGCATGCAGCGGAGGGTCTCCTCGACTCTCAGACGGTCCCTCATGCGCACCGAAGTATTACCTAATGCTGGAATCTAAAGCAAATTTTAAGGTGCTGTTTGTGAGTAAAGTGTTACGCAAAAAGCACATGACTAAGCCGCAAAACCTGTTAAGTCACCAAAAAGAAATTGGCTGGCTTCTTTGCGCATCTAATTTGTCTCCGCGGCTCTGCATTGTACTGATTACAAGATGTTCCTCCTATTGCGAAAAACTCAAATATTGGAGTTAGCTCAGCTGCCTCGACGATAACAGCATAGCAAAGCACATGTCATCCCGTGTAAACACATGTATCACACTACTGAAACTGGGGGAACATCTTAGGAATCTATCTTGTGGTCGTATAATAACTACCCTTATTTACGGTGCAGAACATATTAAGCTAGGCTAGCCCCTTTCAATTATATAAAGTAGATTAAGTATTGTTTTTTTGCAAACCACATAATTAAACGGACTAAATGCACTTACCATTTTACACGTAATCCTTATTACAGGACGTTGCATCAATTGCAAGATTAGTTTGTAGGTAGACGATAAGTGTTGATGAAACACCTAAAGCGACTACAGCGAGGCTACTTGTATAAAGGCAGCGCTCCTCCCCGGATCCCCTTACCGCTGCTGCATGCGCTTCCTGGATAGGACGCATGTGTGTGCGTATGCATACCTTAACAATATTTGCCATTTGACTTGTAAAAAGAACTTTATTTGCAAGTGATGACATTAACATTTACATTAAATGCAAGGACCAAATGTCAACCTATGACATGCAAAGAAAAATGTAAAGCTTACGTTTTGCCAAAAAGATTGGTCCAAAAATAGGATATTATTCATTTCTGCCTTGTCTGACCTTTGTTTTAAGACGATTGGATTGAGAGGACAAAGGATAAATACTGATAACAATATAGCAAGACATCCCTTTTCATAAAAGAGTTGTAGCCTCCTCTTTATTAAAGTCTTGCATTTTTAATCATCACAACTATTTTCTCGGCGGAGGGCAAGGGGGACAAGAGCGTTTCACCATCTCTGAATACATGTAGAACAGAATATAATATTTTGGTATAAATTTTCTTAAAACATTTTACAACACAGTTACATGGATAAGTGCCAATATTCATTAAGTGTGGTGAAAGGAAATCCCATCTGATTGGCTGGAAACATTACAATACAATCGGCTCGTCTCAAGGAAAAACAAACAGAATGGCCCGAGCCACACTGAGAACAGCATCTGACTGAAGCCTACCTCTAGAGGGCATTTAATAGGATAAGATGTCAAAAAGTGCACTACTTAACAGGCTGTTGCAACATTTGCAAAAGTATGAACATAGACCCACACAGATTTTTTCTTCTCAACTCAGGAATGGGACAAGCACTTGACTGCAAAGAGGCTCAATAAGGAATGATTGATAAAACATCATAAAAAATGTTATGATTATTCAGGAAAAAAATAAAAAGCTTATATATGCAAGTTGTTGTTCACACCTTTGTTTGTTCAATGTTGTTTTAGATTTTCCTATTTTTTTTAAGAGCTATTATTTTACAAACTCTAGTCTTTTGTATGTAAGCAACAGCAGTCCAAAAAAAGCTTAAAGAGCCACAGGGTTTTAAGAGTACCATCCTTCTTTTCATTCCATTGACTTGATGTTGTTTTAAACTAGCAGCAAAACATTAGAATCTAAGCAGAACATATTCAAACAGACCATAATTTAACTGAAACTTAAGAAGATGCTACTCAATATTATGACCGATGTTAAACTTACACAATGCGATTGTCAGTGTCACCATGGAATCGGACTTCATTCATATACAAATTGGACCGAAAGGATTTGAACACAACACAGACACAGACAATGCTACGCCTCTTCTTGCACACCCAATCAAATAAAGGAATGTAAAATATCCATACAAACATATACATATACACAGGTATTTACTATGTATGTACATATATGATAAACCTCTGCGCTCACCAACGCCTGACCCACGAGGGCAGAGGCCATTGGTCATTGTATAAGACTCTTATTCACATGTATAAACAATCAGCGCGTCCTCCTGCAGACAAACAGGGTCTTTAACACACCACACGGCTTGAGAGCCGATGGAATGATGGGAGTTTAATGGGATCACATCCAATGGAGGAGCAACACTGGCACCGCACTGCAACATGTTATGAGGGGGAGACGGTGAGGATGTTGGCCGTAGAATGGGTCTTGATATGGCCGGCCGTGGAGGGTTTGTTTCGGTTCTACCCCCGGGGGGGGTGGATGGAATGGGTGAGGGAGGAAAAAGGAAGCCCCCCTCAGCACTCAATCTGGGACTGTAGCTGCCTGCGAAGGGTGAGCGTGCGTCGGTGGAGCTGCTGCATCTGCTGCATGCGGTCCCGCTGGCGCGCCAGGTTCTGGGGCATGGGGTAGCGCTGGCAGCCGTACAGGAAGCGGTACGGGATGCGCACGTGGCACGCCGTGGCGCGGCAGCGCGGCTGGGGCATGGGCGGCAGCAGCATCCAGCGCTTGCGCTCGGCACAGTAGCGGTAGGCCTCCTTGCGGTACTGCTTGTCCACGTCGTCGCTGTTCTTCCAGCCGCCGATGATGAACACGTCCTCGTCAAAGTGGCAGATGGCGGCGCCCTCGATGCTGGTGACCTCCGGCGGAAGGCTCTCCAGGATGTCGTCGGAGATGCGCGCGCTGATCTTCTGCCGCGCCACCTCGTCCCGCACCGGGTAGCTCTTAGGGCAGCAGGAGGCCGTGTGGTAGAAGTTGGTGGAGGCCACAGCCATCTGGAAGATGCAGTAGTTGTCGATGAGCGGCAGCGAGTCCACGTCCTGCCACTGGCGGCTCTCCGTGTCGTAGCGCGTGGTCACCGTCTTCAGGCCGTCGTCGTTGTCCGTGTCGACGGGCGTGCGCGCCGTCACGTACACGTAGCGGTCCTCCACGCTCACCGCCTTCACGTCTCGCAGGATCTTGGGCGCGGACTCCAGGTTGTGCCACTTGTCCGGCTCGGGCTCGTACACACTCACGTCCTTGAAGCCTGGGCTGAAGTTGCCGTGGCCGCCGATGCTGTAGAGGATGTCTTTGATGCAGGTGAGGCCGAACGAGTGCTTGCGCGTGGTCAGGTTGCTCACCTGTTCCCAGGTGTTACGGTTGGGGTTGTAGCGCTCCACCGTCTTGGCGAAGCCCGGCTCCATGGAGCCGGCCACGTACACATGGGACTCGGTGGCGGCGATGGCGTGGCCGTCCAAGTGGTTGTGGATGTGCGGCAGGTTCACCCAGCGGTCCTCGTAGATAAAGTAGCCCACACACTCACTGAGGTAGTCCCCTCCCTCGGACACCCCGCCCACCACCATGATCACGTCCATGTTCTGGCCGAAGCGCGGCTGGAAAGCGACTATGTGCGAGGACCACAGCTCCATGTCGGCCGACTTTAGGTTCTCAAAGTGGATGGCGTGGCCCTCCACGGCCTCTGACACCAGCCGGAGACAGGCCTCGTTGGCGGCCACCAGGCGCTCCGACTTCACCACCCGAGTCAGGTAGGTGGGCTTGATCTGGGGCAGGCGCAGCAGACGGAACAGCTCCTCAAAGTAGCGGCCCCGATCCTCAGAGTTCTTCTCCACCCACTTGACCACCGCCTCGAAGAGCACCTCCTCAGAGTCCACCGTGATCTCTGCGTCAGACAGCCAGTCCCGGACCAGGTGGAAGGGCAGTGTGTAGAACTCATCATCCTGGATGACCTTGTGGAAGTTGCGGCGAATCATGTCAGCGGCCCTCAAAGCTAACTGGTCAAGAGTGTACATGTGGGCTAGACTGTGGACCGCCACACAATTGGTCAGGCTCAGCTTCTTCTTCAGAAACTCTCCACAAAAGTCCTTCAACTGCACTAGAAGGAACCTATTAAAACAGACAAAAACATTTTTTACAGTTCATATTATGCTAGCGTCATTGGACACATGGACACA
Source organism: Gadus macrocephalus (assembly GCF_031168955.1). Taxonomy (NCBI): domain Eukaryota; kingdom Metazoa; phylum Chordata; class Actinopteri; order Gadiformes; family Gadidae; genus Gadus; species Gadus macrocephalus. The sequence continues at coordinate 10,390,673 of NC_082383.1, read as the reverse complement.
ACATGATTGGACACACATCTCTTTGATTACATTTAGAATGGTAGCTAAACAAATCAGGTAAAGCACGCCAACCAAATTAAAATCTAAAGGAGACATTAGGTTTGGCCTCAAAATAACCAAAAGGGTTAATTCACAACGAGTATATTAACACAATAATCTGAATCTTAAACCTACCTGTCAGCTTGCTCCAACACTTCATGTACATTGCAGGTGCTAACGCGTATTTCACCAGTGTACATATACTGAATGACACTCTCCACCGTCTCTGGATCTGGCCCAAGTTCAGAGCTCCATTCTTTCATCTCAACTCGTCCAGACACGGATTCGGAGAATTGTCCCCCCAACAAGGGGGTGAAATAGTCCGTTGCCGCAGCCAATACGGAGCGGTGGGCTGAATACTCGCAGCTCTGGACATTCCCGGTGGCCGCCCCACTGCTGAAGGCCAGCGTCACGTCGCAGAAAAGCCCCTGCTTTCTCTGCTCGTTCTGCCGGCGAGACAGCTCTGAGCAGTGGGAGGCGGAGGTGAAATCCTCGGCCTCTTCCGTTTCCCCGTCTCCAGCAATGGCGCTGGGTGTACTGGTGCTGCTACCATTCCGGACAGAATCATCCGGGCTGGGAGCTGCAGCTGCCATTCTTTCGAAGGACGAAAGAAATCTTAATTTTAGTAAACTAGTGTAGGAAAGAACGCTACATACGCAGACACACATACGTGGACTCAAAACATGGATCAAATATAAAGTCAGGTTCGCATTCGATGATTCGCTGTAGCAATGGGCAGACATAAAGCAGGAAATCAGCAAACACAAAGTAGCTTACAATTTATAAATCAAAAAAAAAATTGAATGAGACAAGCTAGGTCTAATACAATAAAATATATTTTGCGAGATTATTAACACTGCTCATTCCTCAAATAAATTATGATGGCACTTTCAGAAGTTGTTGATGTCGTTTAGAAACGTATGTCTTGGTTGTTTCTGTATCTGCCAGGAAGCAAATTATATTTTGAATTCCCAAAACATTTGGGCAAAAATAATTTGGGTAATAACAAAAATAAAAAAGGGAAGAAAATGTATTGCTAGTTCTGATCCTTAACCTTGAATATTTCATTGGAATTGGAATTCTATTGAATAACAACAAATATCATAACAATCATTATTATTAGGCCTACTGAAATGTATTATACAAAAGACAATAGCTATCTCTGTTAATTTTGAAGAAGGTCGAATACTAAACAAACTTCATCTTGGTAAACAGATATCCATCTGACATGCGCAGTATGCGAAAGGCGTTACCTCACCTATGACGACAATACTCGGTTGTCGGCTCAGCGCTTCTCCATCGTCCCGGCTGTTATGGTCTTATGCGTACATCATCGTCGTAAATGCCCATGGCAAGGCAACATTGCCCTAGTCCTAGACAGACTCGAAATATCACTTCACTTGTCTAGGCATGTTTTTGTACCGAATTCGACACGGGAGTCCCTTGGTTGGATTAATAATTACATTTTCAATGTATTTGTTTTCTGTCACTAATACAAGAGTCATTTGTCACTCGCCTACATAAATAGGATATCTTTGATAGATTTGTTTGATATAAAAATCTTATATTTATTATATTAAGAATTCACATCCTGATCACGTCAATCAGTTAATTAATGAATTATGTTGTGTACATGAATGGACATAACTTTGATGATCTGATTTATTTTCATTATTTATACAGACAATGAATCCAAACAGGCACATAAGGTTACATGAGAGTTATACAAAACCTTTTGTCACACTAAAACACTGGTGGAACGAAATTAGCTATGATTAGCATGGTTCAGAATCAATGACATGTATCACACTACTCATTAAAAAGTTCAAACATCTCTACAAGAAAGAGTGAACTAACAATAATTTTAAGGATAGTAGGACAACAGTATTGTGTCTTGAGATGCAAAATATGGAGAACAATGTCAACTGAACAGATAAAACCAAAAGCATTTATGGAATAAAACTACTGCAACCCCCACAGGAATAACAGAGAAAGTGGTCCAATGTTGCATGCAATCTTGTCCCAAAATGATCACAAAACTATGATTATTTTACGGTGTTGATAGATCTCAATGAACATGTACATATATAAATAAAGCTCTGATCTACAGTACCATTTTACATATTATTGCACTAAAGGCTTCCAGCTTACGGAAAGCTCATGTTTCTAATAGGACACTGACACAAGAGTGCTGCACTTGGATATAATAGTCAGAGATACAGACATGCTAGTTTATAGAATTACAATGTTGTCGTCAAAGCTTCTTTTTTTCTTCAACTAATCAGAGACACACTAGGGATGAACACTGCTAAGGAACACCAAATCCTGAAAATACGTCTTGGCAACAGGATTTGTGGTCAGGAGGGTAGGGTACTTGTTTCGGCTCATTTTGACAGGTGCCCACACTATCTTGAAAGCTCACAACGGCTAGCTTTGTCTGAATGGCACATTACAGTTTAATTACACCTGCAGCACAATAGGTTGTACAAACTAGAACCACACATTTCCCTCTGCGTTTCTTTTTTTTGTTGGGTATATACGCCCCATCTAGATGAATACAGCAGGGCCTACTGGAGAGATGCCATAGTGACTCCAGGGAGGCTGGAGAACAATAACAGGGTTCTATTATTAAGGGTCAGGGTGATGGCCACTGGAAGCAGAGGGGGAGTCAGGGCCGGCTAGATGGGTCTGCTACATTACAGCACATGTGACTGTTACATGGACATGTGTTCGGGGAGCACGTAGGAGATGTCGTCCCAGGGGTGGCGGTACAGACCCTGCTTCAGCCTCTTCTGGTCCAGGTAGTGTCCTGAAGTAATGGGTACAAAAATCATTCTTATTCAAAAGGATGTCTCTAAAAGAAAGGCCTTGTTGAATAGAGAACGGAGGGACAACCCACCGATGAATCCCATGCTGCGTCCAAGGACGAAGATCCCATTCAACGCTCCGATCTCGACAAACTCGTCCGCTTCATCTCTGTGGAGTAGGTAAATATATAAGTAGCGTTTCACTCAATGAAGGCGGGATGCATCTGCATGCACCATACAAATGTGTTTTTTGCTATTCCTACATTCAAATGTGTATTTTGCTATTTGTAAGTTTGTAATCGTTTTTATTTCTTGAATAAATAAGGATGACTGCACCAATATTCCAAGTACACATGTAACAAAAAAAAATATACCTGAATAATAATTTTTAAGTTAAGGAGCTCTCGTACCGTGTAAATCCACCGCAGGTCCTGAGCAGGTCCGTAAAAGCTACGCCGATAAAACCGTCCACATTAAGGATAAGGTTTGGTTTCTGTTTCCAAAAACCACAACAACAAAAGAAGAAAGCAAGGAGAAAACAATGGGACAATGGATGAGTTCAAGTGGTTCAGTATTGGACTGTGGCGGTGAACAGAACAGTTATTGTGTGGTCCCTCTGTCTTACTTTTGAAGTGGTGATCTTCTCTACGTCTAAGGCGTAGTCCAGCAGCTGCGTGGCGGGAAAGTGCAGCTTCACAAAGTCCTTCAGGATCTGGACCCTCATGTCTGGGTTGTTGATCTGAGTGTGTGCCGAAAAAGGTAAGGTGGGGAATAACGATTCAGTCTTTTTATTTTCATTTTTGCATGTATCATAATCATATACAGTGACTTTTTGAGAAACATGCCAGTAAGGAGCAGGTTAGGAGTTCAGCATCCTGCTGAATCCTTCAGGGAGACTGAACCCTGAACCTTCAGCTGAGAGCCAAACATCACACCATTTTTTATCAGAATCTACCATCTAATGGAAACACGGTTCAACATTATAGAGCACAGTTTTATTTTAATTCTAAATAGTTTCCCAAAAAAGGAAAGATGCTACGGCTACTGACCGACTTGACCCGGTGTCCGATGCCCATGATCAGGTTCCCTTCCTTCTTCATCTTGTTGACAAACTCCATGGGCAGCATGCCGCCATCAAACGCCTTGCTGAACTGCTTGGCTGCGGCATCCAGGGCACCTCCGAACCGGTCTCCCTAAATAACAACCATAACAAAGGGTTGACCCGGGCCGTCATGTAGCAGAACGTTAATCTCCAAAAGAGATTAACGGTGAATCCATGTCATTGGGAAGCAGGTCAGGGCTATGTGTTTGGACATAGACTAGCTAGACTGTGGACGCCGGGGATCGAACCAGGGACCTTTTGGCTGAGAGTGCAGGTGTTTGCGTGTGTGCAGGTAAACCCTGCGTGCAGAAGGAGAGCGGCAGGGGGGGGTCTTACAATGGTGAGGAGGCCAGACGTGAGGCAAGAGATGAGGTCTTTCCCGGCACGGGCGCACACGATGGTGTTGTGGGCGCCGGACACGGCGGGCCCGTGGTCGGCCGTCACCATCAGACACATCTCAATGAACTGGCAGGCGTAGCGTGGTAGCCTATCGGGGTGGACATTAGCAGGATTCATGTGTTGTAGAAGTGAATGTTTGGTTTTTAGTATGGTAAAAAAAGGTAGACTGGGTCGCCCCGCCCATTCTGCCGGCGATTTGAGTTGGCCCTGCAGAAGGGTCTGGAGAACAGCAATACATTTCTTGTTTCGATACGTTAATGCGGGAGCCAATCACTGAGCCGGCTTTTCCCCCTGGCGCGCTATTGTCCAACCTTAAGTGTGATAGTTATATCAGCCTGCCAGTTGGCAGACTTTTTCTGAAGGACATTACTGGAATGTCAATATAGTCAAGAATTCGACTTAAAATACTTCAGTGGACGGGACTGGGTTGCTGAGTGTAGGATATGATTACTCCGCAATAAATACCATAATATTCTTCCATCTTTATCTTCAGATTTTGTTCTGTAGATCGGATTTATCTGGCATCTCATTTTTTATCATTGTCACGAGAGTTGCTGCATGTTATTGTAGGTCTGTCTTCAATTTGTAATCTATTGTTTGGTTTTTCATCTAGAAGTTTTAAATAATTCTCATTACACACAGTTACTTTTTGCAATCAAAAATGCCAATACAATATTAATCATAAACAAAGCGTCTGTCCTCTCCGAAGGATGTCCAACGGTCTGGAATACTGCTGACCTCCTCTGAAACCACAACAGCCCCAGTGTGCCTCCCAGGCCCAGCTCCGACTTGAACACCTCCGTGATGGGCATGCCGGCGTAGATCAGCTCCTGGCCCCGCTCGTCACAGATGCTGGTCATGAAGGAGGCCGGCTTACGGATGAGACCCAGCTCCTTTAGGCGGCCAGAGGGACACAAGAACAACATTCTTTCTCATCATCATCAGTACATGTTTTTCCGCGAGGACAGCAGGCACGGCGCTCAAACATGTTGTGTGCCCCGTCTCCAGACCAAGCCACGGCAAGATGTTAAGACTGACCATAGTGAAAGACCAAAATGTTGTGCAGTCTGATCTTTGAATGAATTAATGGTAACTAGTGGATGGTCAATGAGAATCAAACAAACATAAAATTTCCTCCGCTGCAAAAAGGAATATGTAAGCGGTACTTGAGTCTACTGACCCGCGCCCAGGAGTAGTCCATTGGTACGGTGGGAGGGGGTACTTCGGCTGCTGGCACAATCACGCCTTCGCCCACGAGATCATCATACACTGACCTGCACAGGGATGAAGATCACGACCAGGTTAGCCCATTGCCAGAAATTACACTACACCAACATGGCTTATGGTGCAGATCACATCGCACCAAGTTATATATATGTGTTTTGGCGATAACCTATTCATATCCGATTGCCTATTCATATTCGATAGCCAGGTGTAATGGGGTCTTTGTGTAGCAGAAAAGACGAGTTCCTTGTCCCAAGTTAATTCCATGTGTGCCAAATAACCGGAAGTACGATAATGGTTCAGGGACTAGAAAACCTTTAGGATCCACTGACTGATGTGATCATTCGTTTACTGACTTGATGAGGTCTCCCAGCTCGTCGAAGCTCTTGGGGACGAATGCTCCGGCCTCCTTCAGTGCCTCGTTCTTGGCCACGGCCGTCTCTGAGGCCTGGTTGGCGCATGCTCCGGCATGGCCAAATTGGACCTGTTGGGAGGGTTAGAATAAATATACATCAGTGAATAGAAATGAGAGAGGTTTTTACTGTTAAGCTTGTTTATAACAATAATACAATTTGAAATGACACTTCAAAAAAAGAGCACTCAAGCAAACAATAAAGACACTTTAATATAGACCCTCAAAAAAATGACCTCAATATGATTATGCATCAGATCACACAAAAAACGGTCAAACTTGGGAAGAAAAATAAAGATACCTAAAAAGTATATCTTTAAAAAAATAAAGATACTAGGATACAAGGATAAAAGGATACTATGATGGAACGAATCATGTAGGAAAAATAAGAGGCAAAGAACCTAATGGTTAGGGTCAAACAATCCTCCACACCCCCTTACCTCTGAGGTGAACATGGTGGCACAGGTTCCGATACACCAGCTCACCACGGGCTTGGTGATCCTGCCCTCCTTGATCCCCTGGCAGATCTTGTACTCCTCCATTCCTCCAATCTACAGAAAACAATGGTGGAATAACAGCAGCAAATGTGCTCAGAAGAGCAAACACCAGACCGGCGCCAATTAATCAGCCTCTTGGAAGTGGGCATGGCTTGTAGGGAGCCAATTGGCAAAAAAAAGGAAATGGCCGGGGCTGGGGGAGGTCTTCCAACAGTCATCACGCACCCTTGAAAAACCTTTCGGGATAATTGTGTAATTGGGTGGCGTCACGCATATCAATGGGAAGTTACGCAGCTTTTTGCGATATATCACGCCCACCGATCAAGGTGTCACAGTCTCACACATTTAAAAGATGGTTCAGCTGGAAGCTTGAGATGAGTTTGTGATGGCTGTTTCTAGGAATATCTGTCCTGTGTGTTAACCAATGCCCCTCACCTCTCCCAGAACAACGATCATCTTGACCCCTGGGGTGTCCTGATAGCGCAACACGTGGTCCGTGAACACTGAGCCTGGGTACCTGGGGGACAAGAAACAGACCATGACATTCTCGAGGGGTCGGATAGTCTACTAGACGAATCGGCGGGTTGACGTTACATCCACGAGTCGACCCTGCCAGGCGACGTCGTCTTTGGCACGTCATTTCACACACTACCAATAAGGCGGTGGCAGGAAAGACATCAGTTGGTGAGTTTTTGCTGAAGCAAACACAGAGTTACACCGAGCACAAAAGCGCCTGACCAAATACAATTAAATAGCTGTCACCACCGCAGTCAACCCAAAGATTTCTGCGTCCAACTCCACCTCACCTCAAAAGCAGGAGGGGGGAGGGGATTCATCGACAACGTCTGCGGTTATGCAACCCCTAATATTTGCTATCTATTATTCCACACACACACACACACACACACACACACACACACACACACACACACACACACACACACACACACACACACACACACACACACACACACACACACACACACACACACACACACACACACACACACACACACACACCTGTCCCCTCCGATGGCCACGCCCTCAAAGACGCCGTCGGTGGTGCGGGAGATGATGTTGTTGAGCTCGTTGGACATGCCCCCGGAGCGGGACACGTAGGCCACGCTGCCGGGCCGGTACAGCTTGGAGGCCAGGATGTTGTCCAGCATGCCCCCCGTGTTGCCGATCTTGAAGCAGCCCGGCTTGATGCCGCCCACCTGGGGAGCACATGGAACAGGGAGGCCCGCAATGACACCGGGGACACGGGTTGGGGTCCCACTAGGGAGAAGACCTCGCGCAACATGCCGAATAAATACATTATTGTACGAGCCGATGAATAGAAAAGGCCCATTTGTATGTGCTCCAACATGGCTGGTGTAATTGAAAGCAGCCTATTAATAAACTGAAGTCATTCTTTTGAATCTATTAAGCCTTCAACTGGCCAGCAGGTACAAACCGTGGCTGGACCGATGATGTTGATACCCTTCTCGTCTGCCCTCTTGATGATCTTCCGGGTGTGGGCTTCTGGGATGCCCTCCGCGATGATGGCTATGGTGTGAATCTAAAAGACAAGATCATACCAAGCATATGCAGCTTTAGAGACCAGAACAGCATTCCACGACTTACTTTGGTAACATGATGCATTTCAATAAAAGTTCATAAGTAGCATGGGACAAAAAAACTGTGTTTTAATCATTTAGGAACTGGATCATGCAGAAGTGGGAAAACGTGTTTGCCAGATGTATATAACTGAGAGAGTTAAAACAGGTAATATAATGGTAAAATATATTCTTTAAAATGTTAAGCCTGCCTTTGAGAATATTTTACAATCATTTGTCTAAATTAGCCAACATGTTTTCATCTCATGGCCATGAATTGAATCACTACCCTCAGGGCAGTCCTCTGACCGGGTGCCCATGTTCGGGGTCTTTACCTGGGGGTACTGCATGGTCTCCATAGTGCTATCGAAAGCCGACCTCAGCGAGGCGAAGCTGATGAGCACGTCCACCTCGGGATGCTTCTTCATGGCGTCGGCCATGTTCTTGTAGACCGGGACCAGGATCTCCTTGTGGCCCCAGTAGAACTTCTGCTTGTGGTCCCCACTGGCAGACAACAGGCAGGACATGAAAAGTTGGATTTATTTGTATTGCAGATTGCATAAAAGAGAAAGGAAAGCTCTTTCTTTAAAACATTTTGTTTTTCTTCTTCTTCCTTTGAAATACATTGAGAACGTATTAAAAAGGAGAAATATAGATTATAGATATCTAAAAATTAATTAAAAATAGTAACCAAAAGACAGCATAAATAAGATACAATACATAAATACAATAGAGGAACAAATGGCACAAATACAAAAAAAAAAATACACAGCCAGACAAAAATCATTTTTCGAGATTAATACAAATGCAAGTTTGAATAGATCCGAGTCATCCCAGCTGAAGGCCGACTCACGTGAAGGGGTAGACCATGGCAGCGACCGACGGCTCGTCCCTGGAGCAGACGTAGTCAAAGTCCAGCATGCCCTGCACAGCCCGCGTCTGCATGCCCCAAACCAGGGACTTTGTGTGCTTGGCAAAGAGGTTGGTTGCCTTGGCTATGGACAGAAATGGGAGAGAGAAAAGACCATTTAAGCTTTTTACCGCCACATTTTTCTCAAAAGTCAAGAGATTTACTAGGGTAAGGGTTAGACCGCCATGTTGGTCTTTAATACCAATCCTGATCCTGAACCCCTCATTCAAAGATTTTGTTTGTCAAGATTTGAGCATGAAGAAAAAAATACTATACAGGGATTAAAAGTTTTGTAAGAAAACTGGTTTAGAACAAAGGGCACTTAATTTCATATCACTCATCTGAAGGGTTTGTATAGTCTGGTCCAAATGTATTGCCACGTCCAAGTCCCACATTTGTTTTCAAAAGATTGCTTGCTTTTCACTAATAAACTTCTAAACATGCGTTTTTGAATTATAGTTACTGTGGATATTAGATTTAGGCTGCAACATCTCAGACGTCCAAAGGGTGGAGCTTTAAAACTATAATTTTAATGCATTCTTGCGCAATGTATCAGAAAAGAAGAGCGGTGTAAGGGGAAACGGTTTGACTGAGTGAGTGTCGCAGTGCATTTAAACTTCTTACCAGCGGGTGTGCCCGTCTTGGGCTTCTTAGCAGGTGAGCTAGTAGCACTGACTTTGTTGTCAGAGAAGGAGGCGGTTCTGCTGGACGCAGGAGTCTGGACATGAGAGGCCCCACATCAACATCCAACAGACTGCATTACACACACTCTCTGTAGAACACCAGGCTTTTTGCATTACTACATGTGACGAAAATGGTAAACGTTTTATGTTACAGTCCTCAGTTTCTCCTCAAGTATTTCACTTTGCGACATACAGACAGTCAAGCATCATCAAATTTCAAGGTACAGTCTCTGAAGTTAATATGCTTCCTCTGCAGCCGTGTGAATCAATCGATACAGCTTGTTTATATTTTGGTTTCAGGTCGCTACCAGATTATGTCGCAATGCATTCCTGAGGATGCACTAAAGCCCCAATCAAACCAACCCATGTTGTACAGATATGCAAATAAAAAAGAAAGAAAGAAAGTGTAAAGGCTAGGACAGAGGCAGGCATGTACATGCACTTGGAGAATGAGCTCTGTAAGCCACCTCACTGCACATTTTTAATGGAAGCCTCCGAGCAGCAGCAGCAGTGGTTCATTGTGTCCCGACTAAAAGGGACAAGTGAAGTACACAAAGCCGCCTGGAAGTCTCTGCACAAAAGAGCCTTTTGCAAACTGCAAACTGACCAGCCTACAGTGTGGCCCAGGGCCACGGACAGCCATACAGGACATTACTCTCACTGTTGCTGACCAATAGTGGTTTTCTTATCAGGATTTGAAATAATGGTGGGATGATTCCTAAGTTTGATGGGTTATTGATATAAAAAAATTAAAAATGTTCAAAATCGGTGTCATACCGATGAGCCACCACTAGAATTGAGAAGGAAGTTGGCAGTGTGGGCGGCGACCGGGGGCTGGGTGGGGATGGGTCGATGGCCCAGCGCCATGCCAACGATGGCAGTCATGTGGGTTTCGGTGCCGAAGACGTGTATGGGGATGCCAGTTGTCTTCCCTGAAGAACAACAAAGGTTTAAGAGCCAATTCAATTGCAGATCAGAAAATCGATCAGAGCAGTTATTCAAGAAGTTAAAAAGTTATGTAAAAAGTTGCTTCCGCATTAATAACCACCCACACACACACACACACACACACACACACACACACACACACACACACACACACACACACACACACACACACACACACTGGCTAGGTTTGAGGTACACACCCACTTCCCCCATCACCCGCAGTCCTTCCTGATAGTTAGGTCCACCGCGACGAACGAAAATGGTGACCTCATGCTCCTTGAGAGGTACCTGGTAGTCTCTGATGGCCCGGACTATTCCCTGTCCACGACGCAGAGGAACATGTTATTTGGAAAAACTAAGCAAACAAGTGAAATGTTATTTTTGACAGTGAAATGTGGGGGAACAATTGACTCAGTCTACCTTAAATGTAGCGGCAACATTTGTGAAGTTGGCAATGCTTCCACCAATGATCAAAACCTTTCCTGCAAAACAAAATGGCCGGGGGTAAATAATCAAATGTACTTATTCAGCATCTCAAGATGCAAAGGGGAACAGCCTACCCTCGTTGTGTTTCTCTCGGGTCATGAGGGACAGGATGGTCTTGGCGTAGTCGTAGGTTTGCTGCTCACTCGGCGCTCCGGAATACTCCCCGTAATTGGCCAGTTCGTTGACCCCGCCCAGGTCGCAGATCGTGTCGCTATGGGAGGAGTGTTTTCAGTTAGTAACTGAAATATGTAAACATAAAAGTTGGGATTTGTTGAAAACGTTGATCTATAGGGATAATTACACACTTGTGTACAGATACTGCGGAAATGAACCCGATTCTAATTAGCAGTGCCCAAACCAGACAGGTGTGTGTAGTCAACCCATCAACAATTTAACAAGCCTACTTTTTGATTCAGTGATTCAGCGTAAACAAAAAAACTCATTTTCCATACACAGTGGGCATAATTAGTCACAGTCTGTGAGTATGAAAGTCGCACTTTCCCGCCCCCCCCCCGACAGACGGAGTCTTGGGCATATTCCTGCAGAATCCTTTGGCGGAACGTCATCATCAGAGAGAAAGAGAGGGGATCTCATTTAGAGCCAACAGCTGAGCAGGCAGTCGAGTGCAGTGCTGCTTGAATAACATCCATTTCTCTGTGTGTGCCATCAAAGGTTTGCTTTAGGAGTGCTAAAACCGGATGCGTTTTAGCTCTGTCGACGACAGCCTCTAAAGTATAAAATAACCAAGCAACTTAAAACATTGTGTTACGTTATAAAGAACCTTATTTAAATAAGGTGCAATTAAATATTATACAAAAGTATGAAATAATTGAAGCTTCATTCACCCTCTGTTTATAGATCAAGACAGACTTGCGGAACAGACAGCAGGGCAACACAATAAGCGTAAATGGTCCACCTCTGAAAGAGTGTGTTCCTTCCCCCCTGGACATGCATGAACCAGATCAGACCATTAGTCTAAAGGGCTCTTTATGGTTCCATGCTCACGCAACGGCAAAGGGGTTACGGACCCCTTACGTTCTTGCGGACCCTCCTTGCGTCCACCGCAGGGGGCCGGACGTGCGCCTCCCAAAAATCGTAACCTTCCGTCGAGGCGGCGCAGCAGCAAGGGCTGTGATTGGTCCGCTTACTTGAACCCGTCGCAGAACCATAAACGTTCACGACTGCGTCGAAGGGTCTGCGTGGTCATTGCGTTGCGGGAACATGGGACCATGAAGAGCCCTGAACAACCCAGTGCACTAACGGTGGTCCCCCTGGTGGTCCCCTTGGGTTACCTGTAAACCACAGAAGAGCCTCCGCCCGCCACCATGGTCCAGATCCGCCCCCGCGGGTTCAGCAGGGTCAGCTTCAGGCTAGCGCCGCTCTTGGCGTCCAGGTCTGCGATGTACGCCTCCTGCGAGAGCCGAAGGAAAGGGGTCAGGGGGTCAAGGTGAGCTCCGGTCCCAGCCTCTTCTGTTGATTTGCACCGAGTCACCGTGTGACGGGCTCTATGTGTCAAAGGTTCAGGACAAGTGGAGCAAGCCAGCGTCTCAAGGAATTCAAGACACGATTCTCATTCGCTGTCACTATCGTCAGTCACAGAGCGGTAAATTGTTATATTTACATCCATGGGATTAATCAGTCTATACATTTGTTTTTTTTGATAGATCGCAGAGAGATTGTTACAAATCACCTTTAAAAATTCAGGTTTGATTCATTGTTTTTACACAAGCACTGTTCCCTTTGTACGGCCCTTGATTGGTGACAGTAGCATGTCAATCAAGGCCTCTTTCTGACTAGTTGGCATACTTGACAGTCAATCAACGCCGTGTCCCACACTTTCAGTATTGAAAGGCTGGCCTTGTGAGACTAGCTAAGGTTAGTAGGGTGAACCAGTGATAACGAAGTGTTTCACCTCCTTGATCTCAACTCTGTCTAGGGAGTGAAACAATAGGTTTAGCAATAGGTTAGCCTAGTCTTGTTGAAGGCTGCGGTCATGTGCAATGAGTGTTACTGATAAGCAAACAACATCAAGAAAACTCCAAGCGCACATTTGACAAGAGAATTAAGGGCTTTCTTAAAATAGTACAGATCTGAAAATCTGCACTCTTAATGGTATCCACCTAATGATAGCCGTATGGTAGACATACAATAACAAAATGGTCATATAGGCAAAATGGGTTGAGACTGTGGGCGTTTGGCTTTTCTATGAAATTGTGGGGAAATAAACATTTTTAGAGCAAAAGACCAGGGTTTTATAGATGCATCCAATTCTAGAGAATAATATTATGAAAGAATTTTGATTCCAGGTCAATCTGGTGAGGAGAAATAAGCCTAATTCATGATTATTTACAATAGCGCCACCTTTGGGTGCAGTAACACAAATTTGGGTTTATGGTTAGAGGGGGTTATTGGTGACCATACCTGAACATTTCAAGGGTTTTCGACTTACGATATAGGCTGCAGTATGACTTTTACAGAATAAAAAAAACAAAAAAAAAAACGTTACAGAAACAATAGGGGACCAAGCAGCTTCGCTGCTCGGACCCCTAACTATACAGGTACATATTATATTACCGGTGTTGATAAAAAAGCTTGTCTTGTCTTCCAACAACAAGATTTCTCCGAACATATATGAAGCGAAAGAAAGAGAAACACATCGTCCACCCAGATTTGAGGGACTAAGATTGCAGTACAGTGTCTCTGATGCATAGAAGTGCCTGTGAGAGTTCGTGGCAGGTAGTCACAGCTGGGGGGGAGACAGCCAATCAAAGGCACCTGCTGTCACTAAAGCCCACCAGCCCACCACTTCCCTTCCAGGCTACAGCCGCTCAATAAGAGAAACCCTTCTGCTACTCAAGAGCGGCCGGGCAAGCCGGTGAAGAAACCAGACTAGAACATTGAAATATGTACATTTTAGGACAGAAACACTTTTAGGATAGATTAAATCTCTTTGAAGCCAAATATACAGCAGGCTCGTGGTTTCAATCTTTCTAAAATTCTAAAACTCTTTTATTTATTTATTTTCAATTGCATTCATACAAACGAGTTATCATTTATAAATCCCTGATAATTTATTGCCTATATATTTATTGGTTTGTATCTACTCAACTCATCCCTGCCTCTATTGATTTCATGTTTAAATGTGTATGCGATTCCTTTTATTGTGCGTGTTCGAGCACAAGGTGGTTTAAAGATCCCATATCATGCTTTTTTTAGGGTTAATAATAGCATTTGTATGATAAAAATTAAGATTATGATTCTCACACAGCTCATTTCTACAAAACTAATTTCAGTCCTTCAAAAACGGTCGGATTTATATCACGTCTCATTAAGGCCCCCCTCCTGAGTAGGCCACTCTGCCGCGATTGGTCGAACGCTTTGTGCGTGCATCGGCAAATTTGCATCAGAGAAGTTTTCAACATTGTGGGTAGCCGGGATGCGCGACTTCTGCCCCGCCCACTGCACACTATTACGAAAATAAAATTTGAGCGCAAACGAGCTGTTTAACACAGTTATTGAGGGCCGTTCTCGGTGGGCACGAATACTCCCCCGTGGAATTAGATTTTTCTAGCTTAGCAGACCTAAAACATGCATACATATGTCAGATAACAGTCTAGGGAAATGTTGAAAAAGCATGATATCACCCCTTTAAACAAATAAAGTGTATCATTGTTATTATTATTATTATTATTATTATTATTATTATCAGACACAAATCTCTACAGTGATCATGGGCTGTGTTCTCTTCTTGAGGCTCTTGTTTGGAAGGCCTTTGTGTTCTTGTGTGGTTGTGTATGAAGCCCGTGATAAGCATGGATGCCAGCTCCAGGGCTGGGTGGGGGGCTGAGCTGGCTCTGCACCCCCAGCAGCTGGTCACCAGGTAGAGCAAATAGGTCATTAGTTCAGATTTTATGAACAGATGACTGGCAGTATAGTAGTATATTTTATGAATTAGTAATCAATTCAACAGTAATTATTATTTTCTTTTAACTCAATATTAGATTGGAGTGTACATTTGTTTCTGGAGAACAATTCCCGAAAAGTCATTATTGAAAATTCAGCATATTAGAATTCATGGCGAAATTTAAATAGGAGAATAGGCGTCCCAGAATGCCAAGGCAGCGTGGCACTAGGTACGGTTCCAACGCTCTGCCCATAAGGAATGCACCACAACATCAACGCTGGGCTCTTCTTGAGCTTGTCATGGACACGAGGCCAGAGAAGCAAAGCCTCTTTGATTTATCAAAGTGGATGAGTGCAGCTCTATGAAAAAAACCCACATCATTTGCAATTATAAATCAGGAACAGACCGTAGTCTCTAGACGACCTTTACCGCTGAGGGCCTTTCTTTTGTTGCCATAGAAACCAAGGAACACTCGCCGAAGCTGACTCAGACTGATTAACCACTGTGGAGAGGAGACTCTTCACTTCCTCATTGACGGCCTCTCTGGAACATCGGAAATAACAGAGCAGTCCTCAATTTAAATACAGAGTTGCACTCATGTTAAATGTTCCCATCTTCTGTGCGAACAGGATGCAGGTAGACGGTCGAATAGTCACATAATAACGGGGTAATATTGGATTCTTTGATAAAATTGGTAAAAATGTAATAGTACAGACATATAATGTGCTTTTTTCAAGTTTAGCTATTGTAATATGCATCTGCTTGGAAAGTATTAGTTAACTGCAATGTTCATTGATTTAATTACAGACTGGATATATAGGGACATTTCTGGCCAAAGACAGACAGACAGCAAGACGTTACCTCTGGGTAGGCTTCCCGGCCGAAGGGTGGGGGGAACTCCACATCTCCCCACTTAGCTTTGCAGAGGTAATCGGCCGTGGCGTCAATCTTTGCCGCCATGTCAAGAACGTACACGCCGTCTTTGGTAGCCACTGGAGGGGGGGGGGGGGGGGGGGGGGGGTAAAAAAAGAAATAAAGTATTTTCATTTTTTAAATAGAAAGAAAAGGATAAAATAACTTCAAATACATACAGATTGGCCAAACATGAAAGAAGGTCTCTGCTCTAAGTCCCACGTCTCCCTAGCAACAGCTGCTAAGACCAGATGACTTCATTATAAAAGAACATCATCAAACACGGTAGACCGGACATGAATTATTTAATATTTTCCTGGTCCCTTCGGTGTAAAAAAAATAAATACAAATGGAATTTCTGACTCATCTTTCCCTCAAGGATCAACATGTTCTTTAATGGATTATGCAATTTATTAAAAATTTCCTCTTTCATGTTCAGATTTTTGTTTCATTATCTCATGCCATATTTATGAAGATAAATAAACCAATGTTTTCCTTTTATGATGCAGACCTGTAAAGATGTGGTAAAATGTGTAGTAAAGACACATACCTAGTGGGTTTATCTCCAAATAGGTGAAGAAGAGCTCTTCGTACAAGTTGAAGAGACCCACGATAAAGCTGGCCAGGACACTGCAGGGACATAGAGTTCATGGATCAGAGCTCTTGTATTTTGGGATTTAGAAGGTATATTACCTAAAACACAGGTGACTGATATCTGTCCTACGATATTCAAGAATATAACCAACATGGAGAACCTGTGAACTGATCAGTCAAGTGCATCGTTAGACATACAAGTTATTTTGTTCAGTCCTTGTACAGAAACCTTGAGAGAAATTGGTGTCTCTAGCTTTGATCCATCCAAAACACTTTAAAGATGCAAACTGGTATTATGAAAAAATAAGTTTAATAAATATATAAAAAGATGTAATTCACCAAGTCAGGTTATACAAACAATAGGTATCCCAACTTTACAGAGTGGCAATTAAAAATGTCAGTGTTTCAAGGATCTTCCTTATTGGAAGGTCCTTGACACTGCCTACAGTATTGGTTAGTGGGGGTGCGCACGGAGAGGGATAGAACTGCAGATGCTACAAGCAGCCCAGCTAGACCTTCATATACAAGTCCTCTTCACTTCCAGACTGCTTCTGTAGCTGTCCAATCACATGTCATTTTCCCTCCCAGACTATTTCTGTAGTCGTCCAATCACACGTCCTCCTCCCCTCCAGACTTCTTTGAGTCTGGTCAATGCAATTGCTTTTGACTATCAAAATGTCAGCCAATATAGGGCTCATATTTTCCCTTCTCCGTCAGTTATTTATCAAATCGAATACTTTAATGTTCTTAGCAGCAGCAGCAGCAACCAAAACAACAGGCAGCATCGAAGAAGGAAGGAGGAAAAATAATGCAATTTGCTCCCTCCCCCACAAGCTGTCAAAACGTCGCAACAAGGGAGGGCGGGAGAGATATGGAGAGGGGGTGGGGAGATCTGGTTTGGTTCAGCAATTTATTGCCCTCCTGTCCGTCAGCTGGATACCGGCAGCTCAGAGCCTGTGTGACTCATGTCTGGCCCCTCTTGTCAGCAGGACTGATACCCCCCCTCTGAGAGACACTGGTAGCTCTCCCCCTCCACATCCTCCGTCACCTCGTGATGACTCAGCATCCCAAGGCGCCATTTAGCAATGAAGGGATGCGGGTTTATGGCGTACAGCGAGGTGCTCCAAGGGTGTGGCATGGTGAATGGGGTCTATCCATCTCAATGTCAGCCAAGACGGGGACTCCAGCCAGCGCCTGCTGCCCAGAGAGGAGAGGCTGGGCCGTGGGCGGGACTGCCTCTGTCCCTCAGAGCAGACGGGACGTGTTCTGAATGTTAGCATGCTTGGTAATGGACTGCGGGGTGGGGAGAGGGGAGGCCGGGGGGGGGGGGGGGGGGGGGGGGGGGGGGGGGGCGGGGGGGGGGGGTTGCTGTCAAGGAAAAGCAAGTGAGAGCGGGCAAAGGGGGAAGGGGGGGGGTTCATTACACTGATGGAACAACTACGTCAATGCCTTTCACCACTGGCCCCAGATGCAAAACCTTTTACTGCACTGCCATATTTCATCCCAGTCGCTGGCCCACTGCCTGTGCGTCAGACTAGATACACGCTCCTGCGCCCTATTCTACTGGACACTTTGTGCGTCAGAGTGATGTGGAGTTTTTCAAAAAATATAGAAGATATTGTTGCCGACTGACATCGGGTTCTTTCTCACTGCAGGGATGACCAAACCTCATTCAAGCACAGTTGGTGCTTTTTGTATGGTTATAATATGCATACATACATACATGCATACATACATAACTAGATTATAAATTGTAAGTAGAATTCACTTCTGTTTCAGATGGATTAAATTCACAATGCACCAAAGGGCCTCGGGTGAAGCACTCGAGCCCGTTGCGGGATCAGGTACAACTCACGATTTCTTGTCCTTGGGGACATGGGTGAGCAGCTGTTTCTGGACGGCCTCCTCTGTGATCTTCTCGTCCACACCCACCAGCAGCTTCTGCGCCTTAGCGTCCACGTCACCCACATCCACACCGCCCTCGTGGTGGAACAGCACATAGTCGCCCTCCCGCGAGGCGTAGATGCACACGTAAAACTCCTCTTCCTGAACGATAAGGGAAGGTTAAAATTCCATCTCGCTTAGTAGTGGTCCAGCATTGCTTAAAAAAAGCAACAAAAAAAACGGATCTTAAAACATTGAATAACCATAACCATAACCATAACATACAACAAACCTACAGAATATCTTTCCTTGAAAATGTCCAAAAGTAAATTAATACCAAGTCAGCTAATAAGCTCAGTTTTGGAAAAAGTCAGGATTGTAGGAGTGTGGTCTGAATTTCCAGCCCCTCTCGATTTGTATTACCTCGAAGTCCGACACTCTGTGAATAGGCATTGTGGCCGTAATGTGAATGTAATTGGACACACGCTTAGCTACGAACCATGAGGGAAAATAGAATCCAGCCATTAAACGGCTTGAAAGAATAGAAGGAAATTGATAAACTGAATGGAAGTAAGATTGATAGATTATGTGGATCATCATTTTCTGATGCTTAATGCACACATTGATAACCCTCAATAACAGATTAATGCTGTCAAGCACGTTAATATGTAATAAAATGTAATGAGTTGCTTCACCTGCTTATGGGCGACAAATGGCTCGATGAGGAAATTCTTCAGAATCCCCTTGGCTTTTCCCACCTACGAAACACAGTTGAATCAAAATAATTTCACAACCAATTATCCAAGCTCAAAAGCTGAAACTCAAAAAATATCTAAACATACATTTATAAAGTACTACATGAAGACCAGAAGTTGTGGATCTGTAACTGGAAATTCTTGCTACCTTAAAATGACAAGCAACAGGCCGAAAATAAACTCCATTGTTTATCCCCAGAGAGAGACAGGACTTGAAGAATTCGAGACAGGATTCAAGGAAGGTTGTGGGGAGGGGGGGGCTTGTTATGCTACTGGAGGCAGGAATACAACAGTGACATTGTCAGAGCGTTTGGACTGGCTGTCATCAAATCGCCGGTAAAGGCCCCTGGGAACACAGTCACCAAGGGCTGGCGAAGTGCAGCCAGCCGTTGACGCAACTGCAGAGAGAGTATGACTTAAATGAAGGGACAGAAAAATAATAGCATCTCGGAGCCTCAGGATAAACCCATAGATGAAATGCCATTTCCAACCCTTTAACTCTCCAGGGAAAATAAAATAGGAAAAAAATGGTCCGCAACCCTTTCAAAAGAAATACAAATGTGCAACCGAAATATAAATGCTATGTATACAACTGAATTCCTGTTGGCTGTATTAAAATAACTGGTGGTGCCAAGGCAAATATAACACAATTTGCTTTGTTTAAAAACTTTTCAGACAATACCTAAATAAGTGTTGTGTTTTTGTTGCCAAAATATGGTTTCCAGTTTGTACTTACGGTCAAGTTATGATGAATTCTAATGATACAATTTCAGACTGCCAAAATAATTGTTAATAAATGTGAGCATGAATTTCTTACAATTTCGAAATCTGGGTTTCATTTGACCGTGTGCTGAACCAATAGGACCACTGTAACAAACGGAATAAATCCAGTACCACACACACACACACACACACACACACACACACACACACACACACACACACACACACACACACACACACACACACACACACACACACACACACACACACACACACACACACACACACACACACACACACACACACACACGTCTATGAGCAGACATTGGCGAAAATGTCTCTTTTATATCTTTACTTTATTCACAATTATTTGATGGGTATCCTAAACCGTCCACATAGAACTTTAAAGCAAGCCAAACAACTTTATAATTAGACCACAATTTAGGCATATTTTCATTGTCGACATGTTAATAAGAAAAAATAAGCGAATTCATATTCTCCAAGTATGTTCTAATAATTAAATGTGCCCATCACAAGTTGCAAGACCAAAGCCATAGTACCAAAATGTTAATGTTCCAGGAGTTGTTGTCATAGGGGTGTGTGTGAATGTACATAAATAACATAATCAATATTATTGAAATAGGGAGTGAACCCCAGAACTCTGTCTGTCTGTCTGTCTGTCTGTCTGTCTGTCTGTCTGTCTGTCTGTCTGTCTGTCTGTCTGTCTGTCTGTCTGTCTGTCTGTCTGTCTGTCTGTCTCTCTGTCTCTCTCTCTCTGTCTCTCTCTCTGTCTGTCTCTCTCTCTCTCTGTCTGTCTCTCTCTGTCTGTCTGTCTGTCTGTGTTCTCCGCACCGCAGAGATGGTGACAGAAAGGCATGTTTCGAGAGACAGGCCAGTGTAAAGTGTAATCAATGGTCGCCCATGATGCACCCCCTGGTGCGCAGACAGTCCACGCACCGTGAGGCACGGCCACGGCATACACGGACACCGATGTGCCGTGGTGCTCTCGCACTCTTTGATTTTCAGAGGGGCCGTCAATGTGTCAAATCGCTCTATGTACCGGTCCGTCATTACGCACTTTTCAGTTCAAGCACTGATTATTAATGAGGTGAGAGGGGGCTGGGCTGGGGGGGGGGGGGGGTTGCTAAATTACATACGGTGGTCTCCATCATGAGCCGAGGCTTCAGCCACGCCTTCACGCCCTGCAGGTCCAGGTTGACGCCAACCAGGCCCAGCTTTCCCCGCCTCTTGATCAGCTGGTCGGGCTTCACCACCAGCCGCTGGAAGAGGAGGAACAGAAACAACATCCCAGTTCAGATGCAGAAGATCTTCATCATTCTTTATGGGTCATTTATAGTGCAGCAAGCACACATAACACCCGAGTAGTCTTATAAACAATAGATTCCACTGTACAAGTAAATCAGAGCTCAAATACAAATTAGTTTTAGTGAAAAACAATTACAATTGCAGAAACGTTTGTTTGCAAATGTGAGAGGATGAAATCATGCTCATTCATTTGTTAAAAGGGCTATTACAGTTGGTATCCAAGAGTACCTGGCTCTTTGTAAATTGAACCTTTTGCTGCCTATCTCAGACCAAACCAAATTAAAGTCGTTGCAGAGGGTGAGATGTGCCTTGTGACATTTTTTTCCCTTTGGATGAAGGCGTCTTCTAAATGCCCACATTCAAATGGTTGGGTGCCCTACAGCCTTCCGTTTTATACACCCTCAAAAAACTAGGTCTTGTTAACATAAAATTACGATTTGACATGCATTATTTATAACTTCTGAAACATTCTGAAATAGGTTGAAGAGCTTTTAATTTATAATTGCCTTCAAGAATCATATCGTACACTAGAGTGGATGACAACATTTTAATAAACGACAGCCGACAGGGTGAACAATGAATAAGGAACGAAGATCCCCCCTCACATCCAGTCATAGCCCAGCAAGCCTGTGACCTCTCTTCAGTGACCTGGGAGATTGAGAGTGACTAATGAGATTGGAGCCATTACGATATGGAAGGGGGGGGGGGGGGGGGGGGGGGAGGCCATTTCGTAATCAATTGTGCTACTGCCATCATCTCTCCTCCCCTATATGCCTTCCCCCGCTCCCTGTCCTGCCACAGCCCATTTATACAGCTCAGAGATAAAATGCAGTGCAGTGGAGAGGGAGGGGAAAGGATGAAGACTAAACCCTGGGAGATGAGTCACTGTCATTTAATTAGCCAGCCATTACTTGTATCTAGTCCCATCTGGAGATTCCACTGATTATAAAGACCCAAGCAAGAAGTGATACTTAGAAATAAGGAAAAGGCTATTATTTTCCATTACCGCCGGTTCAATAAGGCAAGTGCATATTCCCATGTAGGCGGTCCCAGTCCATCTTCTACTCGGTTTCATTTACGCCAAGAAGCTGACAGAATGGCCTCTTGTTGCTCGTTAGCAGAATTGTTACCTCAGACACAATTAACTTACTAAGTAATTACAAACTACAGATGTTAATAATAGTGCATTGAGAAAATAAATCAAGCAAAGCTCACTACGCTATATTCAACAAGATACTCTGCTTCTGTGCTCATCTATTCTCCACAGCCACAAATTGAGCCTTATTGACTATTCATTGTCATGTCAATAAGGGTTAAAAAAAATAAACTAAATGGGTTCCTAACGGGGGGTAGTGGACCAAATGTTGATGGAACCTCACCTCTGTGAGTAACCATGGGTGCTCCTTGGCCAGTCGGTCGAAGTCTGTCTCTGCCGTCACGTTCGCGTAGCGGAACCGGTTTTGGACGGCCGCAGAGGTGCAGATGTACTTGTACAGGAAGTCCTTCCCCGTCTGCTCTGAGATAGCTTTGGCCGACATGACTGTCAGATTTTAATGACCTGAAATCAGACAGATGGCGACAGAAAAGAGAAACCATTTATTCAAAGAAAGACATTGGAAGCTAATTGAAACGGTCAAACCAAAATCCGTAAATTAATTACAGTTTGTTTCACTCTAGCTCTGTCATTAACCAGTCAACAGTCCCTTCAAAGCACTACAAGAGCCACCAGATATCAAGTCATAAAATGATAAAACAATCTGACCAAGGGCAGCAGAGCTATCATTCATGTCAAGGTTGCATTGGGTAACTCATGCACACAAACATGCTTGTGATCAAAGAGAGAAACGTCCAGGGTTGATATTGCATCAGGCTCCTTTCTACCACCTTCCTAACCAGTTAACGACGTGGTTAACTGAACATTCAGATCGACTAGGTTTTAAGCTGTGCATTCTGTGCTTTTCCTGGATCATTATGATTATAAACATTCAAAATACAAAATGAATGGACTAACTAGTGCACTTAACCCATCTCCCATTAAGCATTTGTCCACTTACTTTGGACGAATGGCAAAGTTAATCAATAGTTTTAACCTCAATAATAGCACCTTAGAGTGAAATAAAAGACCCCGTATTTAAACTTGCTGGATTTGAGAATTAAAAGACAACAGCTCGACTGACTGGATTTAGTTGTTGCCTGTGTGGGTCATTATTCAAAAGCCAAAAAGCAACGATGCAGTGTCAACATCGATGCAGACATCGGACAAGCTTTACAGTGCCTCTTTATAGTGATTAATGGATGTGTCGTGGAGCTTTCTCAGTATTGATCGACAACGTCCCTATGTCTCCAAACTGCTGGACTCATGCCAGTTTAACATGAATTACAAGCGAGACAGAGACAGAGAGAAAGAGAGAAAGAGATCCAGACAACTCAACGGAAAAAGTCCCGATCATTCGTATCCTTTCCGCCGGGACTGTTAAATGACACACTGCCCTAGGAAAACACAACCATTCTGAATTGCATAGGTCTACAATTAGAGCATACATCTGGAAACATTGATCAATTTAACAGAGCATTGGTAAGAACGAGAAATTTGAATCATTATGAAGTAGTTTAAAAAAAATAATGAAGGACACTACAACAAATAGGTTTACTATCATTATGGCGCTCAAGTCAAATTAACTGGATGTCAGCAAAAGCTGACAGACCCGTATGACTTGATTCAGAACCTGCTCAGACTTCACAACGTGAGTTGAGACCGACTATTCAATGAAGCTGTTTAAAAAGAAAAAAGGAATCAGAATAATTCCTTTACCTTACTCTTGAAGAACGACAGTGCCGCTTTCCGTGAAGCCCTGGGTCTTGGAGATGTGGTAGTCTATCGTGAACTGCACGGATTCCTGGGTTTAGCAGGTGCGCATCTGCCGAGCGAAGCGTGGGACATGTCATTTGTTTCTCATCGACCGATAGACGCACGTTTTTCCTGCTTTCTGATTGGCTCAAACAGCACAGCGCTATGCGTTGCTTCACATTGCCTACGCCCCCGATAGGTCGTGGAGAGAGCTGTGAAAGGACCCAAACCTCTCAGTGATTGGTTGCAATTGTTCGCCTCTACTCACATTAAATCTCACACAAATAGCCCCACATCATTTTTAATTATAGTTGCATGACAGTGAGGGATTACTAATTCAGTGATGTTTACACGAACTTTTCCTTGCCCTAAACGCATAGCTGCCCAATTAATTACTTTAACTGCCACATCTTTATCAAGTTAATTCAAGGGAAGATGCAGAGATGCAGGCTACTGGTAAATTTTCAATCGCAAGGACAAACATAAATGAGAAAACCTGTTAATTCAGCCTCACATTTTTTTTTAAACAGTTTCCATCATAGCCGGTATTCAAATAAGGAAGTTATCCAATAATACATTAACATTTCCCCAAGTTAGTAGTCTAATTTCGCCACTATTGGCCAATGGTTGCAATTCATTTCTGGCCTGGGTCCTGGGACTTCTGTGAAATGAACTTGTTTACCCAGCATTAATATTACCAAGTGTTAAAACTGTAAACTGGTTTAAGTGGGGGAACACAATACACCATTTCTTTGGAGCAAAGCACTTCCTTTATTAAATGTACAAAACAAGTGCAAAAATAGTGATTCATAAGAGCTACACAAGCCAGACTTGCCATACAAAAAGTACAGTCATTTAAAGTAGACTCAAACTGAAGGGAAGACAATAAATTGGGTGTTCCAGGGGAAGGAATGCATCAGTTATGCGGCATTGTGGTTTCAAAACATTGCTCAGCATCGATGTGGGTTAAGAGATTGAAAGAATAAGTGCAAGTTGTTGAAGCCAATGACAAAATTCATATGCCCTTGCAACGAAGCACAGCGCAAACATTCAACAAGGTTACCACACTACAGACAACACACATTCTAACAGGACTAATGACAAGACCAACATTCTACTTCCATTATGATCTCCTAAGACACACACTAATACAGAAATGACAGCTACACATCAACAAAATAAGCAACTTGATACAGATTATATCAATGATGCAAAGCTACCTATTGGAAAACGGGTTGTATTACAAGGATTTGTCTACGGTTTACCCTTTTAGTCGCATGCATTGCAGACACCTAGTGCATCGCTTGAACTGTAAGATACAGGAGTATTCCAGAAAGATTGGAAAGCTAAAGTTTCAGAGACCTCATGAGGGGTGTGAGTGAAGCGGTACTATGTTGGTGTAAAACTGCATCTACTAGGCAATAGTTGTGCAACTCTGGCACTGCTATGTTTGACAACACCAGATAAGCCTGACCTAAACGTATCGAAGGCAATTTGGGTTGCAGTGCAAAATCAACAGTGAAAAAGGCACACAGCTCGTCGTCGTTTTTTCTTTTCTCTTTAGCGTCGTCGCAGCGAAAAACCCTAAAAAGCCCCACACACAATTCCTCTTCAGAGTGAACCTACCCCCAATTACACCTCAGTCACCCTGACCAACCCCCAACAGACACACTTTACAGAATGGAACACTTTGCCTTCTTCTTCTTCTCAGGCTCTCGTTTGGTCTCGTCTGCCTCTTTTGGCTTGTAGAAGCTGGAGAAGCAGGCCTGGACCGAGATTGGCTCCCTTAGAGTCAGCAGCCACCGGCCCTTGTCCAAGTAGACCAGGGACCCCAGCTCCATCTCCTCCACCAGCTCCCCCTGCTGGCCGGACTGCAGCAGGACCAGGATGTCAAGCAGGTCCAGGCCCGTCTGGACGGGCTGTACCTTCTCTGCACAGCCCAGACTGATGTGGGCCCTGCTTCCCGGCGGCAGGGCCCCAGCCCCGGGCACGTCGGCCTCCGCCTCCTTCTCGGCGTCGGCCGGCCACAGGGCCAGCTGGGCCTCGGAGAGGGACACCCGGGCCCCCACGGTGCGTGGGGTCACAAAGAGGGCTGTGAGAGAGAGCTCGGACACAGTGCCGTACATGTCCTGAACGGCCTGCGGAGAGGAAACCAAAAACAGGGAAGAACGCAAACGAGGAAGTCAAGAAATAGAATGTCATAATGATTTAAGCCATTTTATGATTACATGTTGCAACCAAGTACCCTTTTTGGTTTCTTACCGTCTGTTCAGCGTATTCCTTTGCTCCCTTTGCCTTGCCATTACCACAGTATTTGGTGGTGCAGTGCAGGGACCAATTAGATTTGAAGTACTGTTCCAAGTCCACCTCCTTCTCAGTTTCCACAGGGACTGCAATACAATTCAAGGATGATTAGTTCCATCGTCATTATAACCACTCTATATTTACCCTCCTTAAAAAAGTGGCTGCAGTATTTTGAATTAAGGCATGAATCATTATCATTTCTTTGCAATCCATATTAGTCAAATGCTCTGACACTATCTGGTTTCGAGCTGACTGAGCCTGCCTGCAATCTTTAGATCTCTCCCAGCTATATCTGACCTATCAGGGCATCTCCCCCCTGATTTCCCTACCATTGTACCCGTCAATAACAGGTGTGCGATTGACTTCTCTTTTGCTCTAACTAGCTCTCTTCATGACTCAAACCGTATCTACAGCTACTGGAGTATAAATACTCACAGTCAGCCAAGTGCTTCTTGAAGGCATCCAAGCTGTCCAGGGTCTTCAGAAAGTCCATGGCTGTGCACTTGATCTTGTCCTGGAGGAGGAACCACGCAAAGAAAAGTGGGATGCAGGCTTCTTCGAGCGCCACTTTCATGACTTGCATTTGGGCCTCGTCGAGTACCCGGCTGGTCCTCTTGGCCAACTCTGCCGCGTCCCGGCACCACTGGGTACGGGGCTCCAAGAACAGAACCACCCGGCCGTTCTGCTGGGCGATTTGGGCCAGGCGGGCGAGGCGATCGTGGATATGGTTGGTGTAGTCCAGCACCACCATCGAGGCGCCCGTGGCCGGGACACAGCAGGCGATCACCGCCTCATCCAGGGCCTTGAAGCCATCTGCAGACGTGACGTCGTGGTCGTCAGCCCGAACGACAGAGCACAGGTTCTGATAGGAGTCTGCGATGGCTTGTGCCAGGAAGCTTCTGCCACTGCCAGGGAGGCCACCGAGGACAACCAGTGTGCGAGAGGCACGAAGGGCCATTTTGGTCTGCTCGTGTTCCAGGAGGGGGAACGCCAGGGAGCCCGGAGCAGGGGCCTCGGCCCCCCCTTTGGTGGGCTGATCAACATTAGCTTCCTCCTGCTCATTCTGGTCCACGGCAGCAGCCGCGGTTAAATCAGGCTCGGCTTGTTTCTTGGGTTCCTCTTCCTTCACGACCTTTGTGTCCGACACTTCAGCGGACTGCACAGTCTCAGCTGACTCAGCTTGCACGAGTTCCTTGGAACACTCGTCCTTCCCTGACTCACTCTCAACAGGACTCGCCATTTGGACATCTATAGTATTCAACGGAAATTCTTCCACTGCCTTCTCCTTTGGGGACTCGATTGCAATCACATTCTCCACAGCCATCTCCTCTATGGGCGTGTCCATCAAAACCTCTACTGTAGGTGCTGGCATCTCCTCTTTGTGGATTTCCACTAACGGCACCACTCTGTCCGAGTCAGGTGATGTTTGATCGACCAGTTCTGGCACCAGCTCTTCCACTTTTGGTTCAGGATCGCTCTCTACTGATAGCTGCTGTTCAAGCTGGAGCTTTTCAAATTCTGTGCCCATTGTGATTACATCAGGAGGAGAGACCGCTTCTGGAGACCCAGCAGGTGGGCATTGAGTGAGTACAGCTTTGGACAGTTCTTCTGCGCCCATAGATTCTTCCACCTTCTCAGACGTGTCCTGGGGTATGTATTGTTCAGGAGCTGAAGAGACCTTTTCTGGGGATCCATCCAGTTGAGGTTGGGTGGGAACCACTTCAGACATTTCTTTTGCCCCCAGAGGTTCCTCCACTATCTCAGCAACATTGGTTGGCATCTCCTGTTCAGGCGCTTCAGAGACCTTCTCTGGTGAACCAACGGGTTGGGGTTGAGCAGGCACTGCCTCAGAAGGCGCTTCGGTTCCAACCGGTTCCTCTGCCTTCTCAGACACATGCGATGGCACGCCTTGTTCAACCGTTTCCATCAGCGATGTATCCTCAGCCTTTGTCTCTGCAGATTGCACCACAGATTCTGGCACTTCTGGAAAACCGTCATTTTGTTTGTTGTTCACGGGGGACAGCTCTGCCGTAGGATGCCCATTTACTGCCACATGCTCGGGTTCTTCCACCACAGCCGAGGGCTCCTCCTGCTCTTTGGTTTCTGACACATCCATCTTTTCCAGGCTACTCTCCAGCTCCCCAGACATTGTGTTGGAATCTCCTTGGCACTTGTCAGCATCCATATTCTGGTTTCTTTAAACCTGAACACAACACCATATGCCTTAAAGTTAGAAAAATACAAAGGCAATTACAGCAACAGTAGCATTGTGATCATTAATATGGGTTAAGAACATCATTTTTTTTTAACTATTTGGGGTGGGTGGATAATAAGCAAATAATGTTGCAGTGTGCTGCCAGTTTCACGAGTGGAGCTTTTTCATTAATGTTTAACTAATTCAGTGTACACTGCGAGGAAAACTTCCCAAAATCTTTGTGAGCCCCACTAAATATATCCTGCTATCTCAAATGGTTGCCCTGTTAATAGCGATTAAATGACGTTTAGACATGGTTGCTGGTACGAGTACTGCAGAGAGAAAACGATTAAGGCAACACCTGTCGTTTGCTACAAGCTACAAATGTGGGTTTTATTTTAATCTAACGTAATGAGTTAAATAATGGTTTAAGAAAGGACGACGAGTTGAACAAAACGTCATAAATAATCATATCTGAACGTCAATCTATATGGTTTAGGCTAGAGATAGGCCTAGACAAAGACTCAAGTCATGGTTTACATCAGTAAAGGGTCTGAATATAATCTTTGAGTTTCAATCATTTACAGATTTATTTTAATCCAATACAACGATATTGGAGTTTACAAATGGTTGACAGAATGAAGGAAAGTGTTACTTTTTAAAAATAAAGTAATGGATAATCAAGTAGCATTTTCCAACTAGTTTGAAGGGTATGGGTAGCAGGTGTACATGTTAAGAATAACTAAACACTTTCGACATATGGTAATTCCACAAGGCTTGAGATATGAGTTTAAATGGCGCAGAGAAAGCGTGGTCATCCTTTTGTTGGCCATCACATTGTTCATATATTCAACCTCCATGCCAAACTGGACTGTGATTTGAAAAAGGAAAACGCCACCACAAACAATCATACAACATTTGAACTGAAGATAAAGATACAACGGTTTCCCATATTAAAACATGTGCAATGTGGCTGGGGAGTGGCATGCGCACATTAAGCGCTCCGCCAGACAAATACTCAGGAAAAAAGCATGGCAGTCATCAAAAAATATCGAGCCATATCCGAGTACTACGCCTGCTGCAGTTAATAAGCTAACGATAAACTGTTGAAGTGCAGGACACAACAAACGGTTAACTGGAGAAAGTAAGTTTCAAACGAGTTTATTTTATTTTTAAAGGGCTTTTGTTTGTTGAAGCTTACCAAATATGCAGCAGTAGAGATGACTGTGGTATCGTTGACTGACCACACACGCTTGTTTTACTACAATGACAGGGCAAAGCTAGCTCCCGTATGAAGGCTTTGCTGTACAAGAAACAAAACCTAAACTAGTGAGCATGCGCAAGAGCGTCGAGCCAGGGATACGCCCATGATCGAGGAAGATGAGGTAGCGGCTGGGCAACATCGCACACAATGGACTGTAATCAACGCTATGGTTATAAAAAAAAATCATCACAGAATAGTGAATATATATTAAACCGTGAGATATTGTGTTATCATTAATATTCTAAGATATTAATGCTAAAGGAGAGGAAGTAGGTTACATATCAAAGAGATTACACGATTTTCCATATTTTTGATATACCGATTTTTTTATATTTCACATTACTTATGATACATAACACATAGTTGTCCAAATGAATTTAAGTTAGAAACCTAATCCAGTGGAAAATAGAGCATAGCCTGGACCATATCTTCACACAAGTCATGAAAACAAAGGTCTGTTCTTATTGGGCAACATTTACATAATCAAGTGATAATGGCAACATTTCCATAAACACGTTGTAGCAGCAACATATGGAAAGTAAGTTGGTTTCGATTCATGGTATTTTGGTCAGTAAAAATAGACAAAGAGACAAATAGGTTTGTTTTTAATGTGATTATTTAGACAACTCCAAACTCCTTAAAAAAAGATGATGATCAGAAACATGAAGGTAGTGGTTGGTCTCTTTTATTGAATCGTCATGCCTTCTGTCAAGTAACCCCACACGTTATTTCACAGAATTTTGTCTTGCCAAGAAGAGGGCCTGAAAGAGAATACAATTAGGTGAGGACATCTTAATGAAAAAACAGACTCTGAATGAAGATGGACGGATAGATGGAGACTAAAAACCTTCTGAACGGCATCAACGGCAGAGTCGTCTTTAAGCATTTTAGCTCGCTTCAAGGCCTCCTCAAAGTGTGACGTGCTGGACTGGAAGTCCCCAAGGTGCACTGAGAAGAGAAGGACGAAAAGGAGAAGTCAAGAGAAAATAGGCGATAGGTTTAAGAATCTAACCGTACACGGTGGATTAATTCCACAAGGTCACTACAGGTCAAAATATAATACGCAATATTAAATGTACTTAATACTGAGTACTTAATGTACTTTGTAATGTATTTTGTACTATATAAATAATTACAATCTGCCTGTGCCACCAGAACACTGGCATTGAGCAGCCATTTGTCGTCTCCAATCTCCTCTGCTGTGTCAAGGGATCGACAGCCATACTCCCGCGCTTCTGTGTGACGCTTCAGTTCCAGGTAGCAGCGTCCGATCTCATAGAACAACCAGGTCTTCTCCACGCTGTCACGAACCAATGGAATTTTCTCTTCCCACCTAAAAAGTGAAGGAATGGCCAATGCCAGTTGCATTCATCTGTGCGTTGTTCAATCAACAAACACACACACACACATATGCTTTTGTACAACATCCAGTGTTGCCTGCTTACACATTAATCGCCTCGCTGAACTTCCCGGTATGGGCATAGACTCGACCAATGTTGTCCAGCGCCTGGGACTTTGCATCAGGCAGTTCACTGTGTGATCATCATGGGGTTATGTATATATATACACATACACACACACACACACTGACCATTGTAATACAAAGGTCTCCTTGATCTACTCACCTGTGTATTGCCAGCTGTAGGCTTTTCTGGTACTGAGTCAGTGCTTGGTCCATCTTGCCCAGGTCCATCAGGGCGTTCCCGATGCAGGAGTGCAGGTTGGCCAGCACCTCGTTTCTATTGGGCAGATCCTCCTCCGGCCAACCCTGCACTGTCCTCATTACGTGGCGGGCCTCCTTCAGACTCCACTCCAAGTTCCCAGAGGTCAGCGCTAACCAACAAGCAACAACAGCTGAGAAGGAGTTTTTAACCCCGGCGTTCAGGCCCAATTCCCAAACGGTTCCCCCCTCACACCAACATGGCCCCCTCATCATCCCCTGGGCTCGAATTGGATAGTTCCATTAATCAGCCCTCCACTGTGACCCGACACACACACACACACACACACACACACACACAAACTATGTAAAGCGCTTTGAGGGCCTTGAATAGTTCTATGCAAGTGCAATGAATGATTATAATTATAAATATGATTATCTTAGTCCCCAGCACTTATCATCCCCCTCATCCATGTCACCTCCGTCAATCTCCTCCAGGCTCTTCAGCACATACTGGGTGGGGTCGGAGGGTGAGCTGTGAAGACGGCCCTTGCTCCATTTCTCCTGCATGAGTTTGCGGTCTCGCTCCCGCGCGTAGATCAACTTCTGCTGCCGCCAGAAGTCAATGCGGCGGTCAAGGTAGCCAACACTATGGAGGATAAGATCCTGCAGGCACTCTCCGCCACGCATCCTCACCTTTGCCAAGTCTGGAGAGCAGAAGGAGATGTTGACGCCCTAGACACACACTGTTACATTGTTGCCTATTAAGGAGCAGATGGCTAGTTTTGGGCATTTTGCTCAAGGATGCCTACAGGTAGTGTGCAGATTTTAAATCATATCTCTTGTGGGCAGAGTCCCACACCTGAACCACAGCATTATTCTGGCCCTCTCCCACAGTTTTTAAGCAATTATTAACAATTGAAACTGGAGAAAAACAACAATGATAAATTCAAGGGATATATAACATAATTAAGGCCGGCATGTTTTGATATCTTTTTGTCAGAACTTTTTAGTATTGTAAACCATATCGTATACAACGATGTCCTTTAAAATACAAACATTATGTTGGGGTTGTCAAATGCAATCCAAACAAAACGGCTGACAAAAATCACAACACCTTCGTCTTTCAATAGTTTTTCCAGATACTCCTTGTCGCTGTAGAGCTCTCCAAGCAGCTGTTTGCTGCTTCTTTCCACCTTAGCACTCTTTTGGCTCTGCTGCTTCACATGTCTCCTCTGAGGCTGGGTTGCCGTCACCGGCTGCCCTTTCTTAACCTGCCAAGGTTTTTTTTTATGAAATTATAGTTCAATACTGTGGGTAGTCAGTGACCACACGGTAAAAGGAACAATTGGCTATTGTATTGCCTTTATCTGGTCTAACTATATCAGGTAATAAACTCATTCATTCTTTCAGCAGTAATGCTGCACATTTCTGTTATCTGTGTTTGCTCCAGTATTCTAATTTAGGATAAAAATCTCACCTCCCCCTTACAGAACGATGAGAGGTCTTCTTTGTTCTCAAGTTTTTCTGGGTAAGACAAGGAATAATAAAATACAAGTACAATATACATTTTCGACTAATAAATCAAATCTACTAAGTAATAATAAATAAACAAATGTCTCTTCCCACCAAATTATGAGAACCAGTGCTCCTATAAATTAATACTTTTTTACATCATTTTGTGACTTACTGCCCACAGAGTTCTCAATCGCCTCTTGTGCTTTCTGGATCCCGAGTCTAAACTCTTCAAGCTCTGGACGCAGTTTGCGGCCTCTGTGATAAAACACCAAGGCAAACTCAAGGTCCCCCATGGTGTATAAGGCCTCAGCTTTCTGGTACAGCCCCTTAAGGAAAGAAAAGGTCATGCTTTTTCTCTATCAGATCTATCTCTATCTCTA
This sequence comes from Gadus macrocephalus, assembly GCF_031168955.1. Lineage (NCBI taxonomy): Eukaryota > Metazoa > Chordata > Actinopteri > Gadiformes > Gadidae > Gadus > Gadus macrocephalus. The sequence continues at coordinate 10,357,302 of NC_082383.1, read as the reverse complement.
TTTAATTAAGAGTTGTGCTGTCTAGCGATATAAAAGTAGGGTGCACTTTGTGGTGATGTCAACGTTTATTTAATCTCACCTTGAAGAACTCTTTGTCCTCTTTGAGGGAGGTCTCTGCATCTGAGAGTGCGTTGTCAGTATCCCCCATCTTTAAGTAACATCTAGACCTGGCAACAAAGCAGTTCTTGTCCTCTGGTTTGAGAATCAATGCCTCAACAAAGAACAGGAGAATGCAGGTTAGGAACAGGACGACACAGGTTAGCCACAGATAAGGAACAGTTAAGAACAGGAGGACACAGGCTATGTACAGGTTAGGAACAGGTGGACAATGGCAATGTACAGGTAAGAAACAGGTGGACACATGTAAGGAACAGGTAAGGAAGAGGTTGATGCAGGTAAGGAACATGTGAACACAGGTTAGGTGCAGGTAAGGAACGGGTAAACGCAGGAAGTGGACGCATATTAGGAAAAGGTGTACGCAGTTTAGGAACAGGTGTATGCAGGCCTTAGAATATGGTTATTATTACCATGTTATTCTTTTTACTTGTTTTCTTAGAAAGAAATCGAGGCAGCACCAAACTATTTAAAAAATGAATTAAATTGGAAACAGTTCAAGGACCGAAGCTGCAGGATTCAGCAATGTCTTCAGCTTACCGTTGAATAGCTTGCTTTTGCCTTCATGTACTCGCCTTTGAGGAACAACTGGTCCCCCTCAGCCATATAGGTCTGGAATGTGCTCCGGGGTCCTTGGTCAACTTCTAAGTCTGACATTTGCATGCAGAATTTCTGTTACATATAATAATAATAATAGACTAGTTTGGCGTAGTTAGCCTTACCTCACTTAAAAGTTTAGGTCAATGGTCTGGTGTCCTAGCAACCGCACTAACACGAACGGTGATCGACCAACGCCCTCTTGTGGTCATCTAGATGCAAGTATGATTTAAATAACCGATAAGCGCCTGAATGCCAACCATGGGGTAAGTTACATGACATTATAACGTAGGCTACCACTCTAAACACTTGCCTATGTATGTGTACTTCTCTTTGAAATATCTATTTGATTATATTTTGGTAGCTTATGAATTGATGTGCATAGCTTGGTATCAATCATTTCCATTGCTCATAACCTACTACTAATTTAATAAATTAAATATTACATATAGGCTATAGCTAATACAAACTATAGGGTAACAATCAAGCAGGCTGTAGTTATAAATCAAGACCAAAGACCAGAGTTGAGGAGTTACTTCAGAGTTCCACTTTATTTCCATGTTTGATAATGTCTCAGTCAGTTGATTTCTTTGCTACCAAAGCAAAAAGGAGGATACTGTCCTACTACATTAGGAACGCCAAGTGAATGAAACACTCAAAACTCAACATTAGTAAGCAACTGTAGAGTTTAAATTATAGGGTGCCATAATTATGTAACTTCAGACAATTAGCAAAACCTTCTTCCGTGTACTTCAAATGTAAATACAGATTGATGGTCATCTGTAAAAGAGAAACAAAAAAAATCAGGAGTCTGCGTCACATTTGAGGAATATAGTCAGCACATGAACCACATTAGTGTAAAACAAGCAAAGCCTAATTGTATCTCCTGAGTTTATTCCAGTCATGCTTGCTTATCACAGGTGTCCAACCCAACTTTTACACTCAAGAGTCGACAGATTTTTCTTTTACAATAAATATACATATTATCAAAATAAAAAAGGGCTACTAACCATCATAAATAAACACTTTACATTCCAGTAAAATGTACAGAGCATCAAAAGGTGATTGGCAATGAGGAACATAAAAACCGCTATGGAAGGAAAACGCAAGGGTAATGGCGAGTACAAGCATAGCTAATCTCTCTGCTGCCCTCTTCTCCACCGCGCTAAGGCCGCACGTGTGTTACCGTGCAAGTCTGGGGTCTTCCAGCTACCAGGACAGAAACGCTGGCAGAATTAAGCCAAATTAAAATTTAGCTATTTCTGGCAGACACAGAAAAATAACAAACACGTTGCTCCAGCTACAATACATGGAGCTCAGGGCGGGGTTATACAGTGACAGGGGGGGGCTAGCTTCATGCAGAGAACACATGCGCTGCAGTGATGCTGAGGGAAGCTTGGCAATAGTGTGCCCGAAGCACTGGTGTCTCTGGGTCCCCAGGACATCACACATCCCCACTCTCCCCAATGCAGTCACTGCAGTGTCTGCCATCAAATGAAAACCCCAAAGTCGATTCATTTTGGCATCATTTTCTTCCTTTTTTTCCCCAACAGGAACAATGCTGTTCCTGAGTCTCACTTCAGTTGCCTTCAAGAGAACAAAAAAACAAAAGTCGTAGTAAGGGTTGTCAACTTAGTTTGAGGCCTCTTGCCAGGTGATTATTACTATTTTGATGCATGTTGTAATTTCAGGGAAGGTAGCATTCACCCAGGCGTTAAGAAAGAGAGAGACTATGTTCTCAATTTAAAATGGCGAAATGTGTAACTTAAGAGTAGGCTTTGTGTGTAGAAGTGTCCTGACGTAGCGAATTAATAAGTACAGAAATCCTCTGGGATTATTAACCAAACTGAAAGAAGAAATTTCCTGGTCCGGATGCTGAAATTAAAAGATAAAAAAGAGGTAAGTGAAATAAATAAGCAGTATTTATACAATTCTTGGGAAAGTTTCAAATATATGAAAAGTAGAAGAACAGCCTTTGGGTACATACACGGATTCCCTTCAAAACTGAAGCCCCCAGGGCCTCCAAAGAACGCCTTGAATATATTGTTTGCATCGAAGTCTGTCAAAGATAAAAAAAAAAACAACAACACAGCTTTTACATAGCCATCACAAACAATCGCATTACAGAATTAGGAAGACCAAATATTCAACAGCACATTAATACATATGTTTATACAGCTAATAAATACCCAATATAAATCATAATCTTGGTAGACAAAATTGAATGAATTTGGATTGAACGGTGAGTCCGGCGATTGTTCTCCTGACTGCCCCCAATGATGGATTGATTGATTGCACTTTAATAATCCCCAAGGGGGAAATCCTTTTTCCACCAAGCCACTCACAACATCAACAGGACAGTAAATACATCAAGACAGGGCACAGTACCACATACACTAAAGCAACAAATAAATAGGTATTGTGGCAACCCGGATCCGGCTCAGCGCCCCTGGAAGCCAGATGGCGCTATTGAGGACATTGGAGCCGGTGCCAATTAACTACATGCAGAGCACCCGAGGAACAGGTGGAGAAGCAGGGCTTTAATAGCCTGCTTCTCCACTCATTCAGGGCTCTCCCAGGTGTAGTTCGTGCACGGAGAGCCCAGTCAGGAAACTCAGTCTAGTTTACTATCTAAATGGACACCAAGGTATTTAAATGAGGGAACTACCTCTACTGGCTGACCTCTCATAAGAATAGGGGCCGGTCGCACTCCCTGTTCACACCCTCCTCCTCCGCCAGGTCCTGACCAGTCTGCCCTCCCTATTCAAGCCCTCTGCCTCCAGGTCCGGCCCAGAGCCTCACCTCCCATGTTCACACCCTCCTCCTCCAGGTCCTGACCGCTGTCATAGCGGGCCTTCTTCTTGGGGTCGGACAGCACCGTGAAGGCCTCTCCCACCTCCTTAAACTTCTTCTCCTCTTCCTTCTGCATCTCTATACTGGCACCACTGTGACGGTCTGGACATGGAAGAATCATGTTGATTAAATAAGAATGGCCGTTGTCGTGATCGATGATTTCTGGATGGGCCAATTTATTTATGAAAAATGTTCTTATTATGACACTGTTTATATAAGACAGAAATTATATACAACTCACTTATAAAACCTCTGATAAATGTTTTCCCCTTTCTTTTTAAATACCAAATCATTCTATACATAAACGACTTTGTAATATACACCCTTATTTTGTAGAGAACTTGGAATAGTGAGCAATAGATTGAGGTGAATGGTTCTGCGTGCCATCCTTCACCTGGGTGGTGCATGAGCGCTCGCTTGCGGTAGGCCTTCTTGATCTCTTCCTCTGAGGCATGCTTGTCCACCCCCAGCACCCTGTAGTAATCTTTTCGCTTGCTTTTCTTCAGCTCCAGCTGGGCGTTCTTCAGAAATTGCTTGTGTTCTACCGATTAAACAGGAACATAGAGCAGTACGTTTAGCCATGGGACGTTATATATTTCTAATTTTTAGAGGCTTAGGAGTTTTACCCTTGAACTTGTAACAAGGGGTATCCCTTGTTACAAATTCACAATAAACCTGGAAATCCATATGTAACAGCTGAAGAACAAAGCTGCTGAAGAAGACCGTTTTTTCAAGTCACTCACAGTGAAGATATTCACAATATCGGCAACGCTAACGTCAATACACTACGATCAACTTATTGAGGGTTTTGTATCACGATCCAAATAAATAATTAAATAATTTCCCTCTGGGATTATTAAAGTATTTATCTATCTATCTATCTAAATCGTATACGAACGTATCCCTACGTACGATAACTAGCTAAATGTTCTCCCTCTATCGCAGGTAGGGGTAGGGCATCTTGCTCAATGATGCCTACAGGTAGACTACAGTCATCCGTTGTCAGACTTTTGCGATCAATGATGGCATGACCCGGCGCAAGTGATGGCATGTGGCAGCTCACCTTTAGTCTTCTCGGTCTGGTAAACCTTCTCGTAGTCCCGCACTGCCTCTTCATACTGCTCTGTGTCCATGTAGCTGTGGCAGCCCAAGTAAAACACGAAAGGCATTTCTTCAGTTGCACTCCATGGACAACGCACTTGAAATTATGATCGCAATGCCAATACTGATAAGAGTAATCAATATTTGACTGATAGTGTACCATTGAGCTCTCCGTAAATAGGCCTTGATGTAGCTCTCGTCCAGCTTAATTGCCTTTGTGCAGTCGTCAATAGCTTGTTCTAGTTTTTTCAACTTTCAAAGAAATAAGCAAAGACGTTACCAGGCATGAAGAGGACAGATGCTCCATGAGTCTATTCTTGTTTTGCAGAGATGTTACTTCCGCTTTGATAAATTATAACTTAATAATAATAATAATACTAATACGACAAAACAATGCCCTTGTTAATGTCACCTGATCAGCATATAAATGTATAAACAAGACAGAAAATGTGCAAGGGTTTGCGTCTGGACAAAAAAAGATACGTGTGACAGGCAAACGACTCATATATATGCATACATCTTCTCCGGCCCCTAGTGCTCACCTTTGACCCGACAGTTCCTCGGTTACAGAACAGCTTGGCATTGGTCTTGATGTTGTTGGGGTCTATTGTGAGTGCCGCAGAGTAGAGCTCGTACGCAGCCTCGTAGTCGCCCTCCTTGAACGCCTTGTTCCCTTCTTCCTTCTTGGATTTAAGTGCCTTGGCATTCTGCCGCGACAAGAGGCAGGATACCGTCTCAAATATGCTACAATAAACAGCAACTTGGGCTTTGATACTCTTGATGGACGCGTGGATTTGGGAACTCACCCTGCATGCGAGGCGAGCCTTCTCGTGGTCGGGGGCCATGTGCAGCGCGTGGACGAAGAACTGGACCGCCTTGTCGATGCAGTCCTCATAGTAAAGGCAAAGGCCGCGGACATACAGTGCGTCCCCATTAGTGGAGTCCATTCGGAGGATATCACTGCAATTAACCAAGAAGAAAGAAACTATAAGGATTACAAGTTAGATAAAAAAAACACTAACAAGTGAAGTATGTTGCCAAGTAGGGTTGAGAGGAATAATTGAGTGATCGGAATTATTTTCACCTGTAATACTTTTAAAACATCACCATAGTTACAGAATCACATTACATATGATATTGGCGCTCATGATCGGCTAAAACTGAATTCTCCTATCGAATTACAATTGTATTAGAACCAAGATCCTCAGTCATAACAAATACAGTAACCTGAAAACCGCATGGGCTGTCTTGCAACAATTATTAATTGTACATTTTAAGGTACTTCTTCCATACCCTTTTAGCAGAGATGTATAGTAATGAGCCATGTATAATTAAGGGATGCAAAAGGGTAAGGCATAAAGATGGTGAGAACATTTCGTGTAGACAGAAAACTTCTCAAAACTATAGTCCCCCTGGAGATAATGTTGAAGGAAATTTGCTTTACATGTTAAGATCTAGTTATGCTTAAGCATGGTTGCTTCTGTGTGAAAACAAATGATATGGCAAAACAATCCTTATAGGATCACACATTTTTGGTTCATATTTGCTTTACTGACTCCTTTCTCTAATATGAGCAGAATTGCTCAATTTTTTGCCTTCTTTGGATGTAGGTCTATCCTAAAGCATCCATAGGCATTTTGGTTAGTGATTGTTGATAATGCATCTTGGAAATCAAAATGAACTGAGCGATTCCAGAATAATACACATTTGCAAACTGGTCTGACGATGTCAAGCCCCTCTTTCCTTATCACTAAACATAGTGTTCATTTTTGTTATTTATATGTACGTCGGCAAATTAATATATGCACTTCTCCCCTCAATAAATAGTCAACTGTCATTTGGACACATGACTTACTAATCATATCGGCCGATATGCCATCCAATCCAAAGCTATATGATGCTACACATCATATAGTGTTAATGTAGGATAATGTAGAAAAATCCCTTCATTTGCAGGCTCTTCGTTCTTGCTAGACTTGAGGTACAAGGTTAACCAATAAATAAAATAAAATACCAAAACTTCTATTAAACCAGAAAACTTGTAAAGTTAATGTTATATTTCGCTATTTGAAATGTATTTGTAAGGTCTCCATTGTTGAGTGGATTAATAGAGTGAGATTTGTAAAATATCTCTAAAATAGGGCTGAACTGATGGGTTGAACAGGATCATTACGGCATTACTAATCCAAATAAGTGGCATAAGTTATTGACCTGGGACCATACATTGCAAAAGGCAATGGTATCGGTAACACTCCTAAATGCAATCACTGTCTGCGCAGCCAAGTATGTTATCAGGCAATCAGGATAAGATATTCATCAAGAAATTCTGCCTAACAACTCAATCTTTTGGATTTATTTTTGGATCCTTTTGATTATATTGGGATTGCATAGTTTGCAGAGCAACATTACGTGGAACAACCCCGCCCACAAATGACCCTCCCCACATTAATATTTGTACTTCAAATCCACACAATCCGTGTTGCTGATCTATTTTGGATTCAGAAAACCTGGTTACGCTGAAAGGTGAAGTGTTTGTAACTCTGTTAACAGATTAAACCTTAAACCTGAATATTGCCACTAGTGAACCTCGTCTCCTGGCTCTCCTGCTCACCTGGCTACGCCTTGGGCCTCAGGGTAGCGCCCCAGCAGGGCTAAGCACTCCGCCTTCAGCACCTTGAACCTGTGACAGGCTGGGGCCGACTCCAAGGCTCGGTCCATACAGAAAACAACCTAAAGAGAACCAAAGTTTGCAATCTATTGATGCTTGACATGATTAGAATAGTGTTTTTTTCAACAAAACTACTAAATAAAAGAACGTACCATTCTAAAGTCTCGCTTCTCAAATCCTATTTCCGCCATCTTCTCATATTCAAGGATGGATTCTGCATTCTTAAGCTGGAGACAGAAATGTATAGGTCAGAGATAAATAATCGACTATAAAAATGTGTTATGATTGTATTTATTAGATAGAGAGATAGAGATAGAGATAGAGATAGAGATAGAGATAGATAGATAGATAGATAGATAGATAGATAGATAGATAGATAGATAGATAGATAGATAGATAGATAGATAGATAGATAGATAGATAGATAAGAATTGTATTAATCCCTTGGGAAGGTTTCCTCAGGAAATTGCCCTTCCAGCAACAGCCAACAGTAAAGAAAATAAAATACAAACATAGAAATGTGCAAAATACTAAATGCAAAATGATAAAAATATAAAAAATATATATACAGGGAAACAATATACAAGAATAGTACACAAGCCGATATTCACATGCGGGAGTGTCTAAACAGTTCAGAAAAACTGTATCAAACAGCCAAGTTGTGTTTGATATGTAGTGTTATGTTATGTAGTGGGTGGTGGGTCAGGCCTGGTGCTCCTCCCCGACCTCCGACCTCCTTTGCCGCCACCTACCTCCGTGTGAGGTGTTGTACAGTTTAATAGCTCGGGGGACAAAGGAGTTATTATATTATATTATATTATAGTATTATGTAGATCCAATGGATTATCCACATTGCAAGCCAACATGTACGTAGCCCTACAGGCCTACATAATCTCCTGCTACACCACTCTGTATTATACACTCTTGTTTACAGAGGCTAGTCAAAAACTGGAGCTGTATAATAAGGAAAAGGATGTCAGACCATGCTCTCTCTCCCATTACACTGACCGACCTCCTGATGGCACTGGTTGTTGTCAAGTTCCAGCTCCAGGACCCTCTGGAAGCAGCGCTTCGCTGCCATCGCGTTGCCGAGAGACAGATGGCATTTCCCCTCTCGTAGATGACCCTGTCAGCAATGAAATGATGGCTTACAAACAGAGAGGAAACACATTCATATATGGGTTCGACAAAGAGCTGTGTTGTCCACAGCTTACCTTCATGAACGTGTCGTCCAAACGCACAGCCTGTTGGGAGTCCTCCAGAGCCTCTCGGTACCGACACAGCATCATCAGTGTTGCCGCCCTGTTCCCGTAGTAACTTGCATTCTTGGGGCACACATCTGAAAAATATCAAAAACGTAAGGATACCTACTTACTATCCTAGTGGTTTCAGTTCATATAAAACATGTGGCTACGAAGAAGACATAATCAAACTATTACCTATGGCCTTGGTATAGTAGTTGAAGGCTTCTGAGTAATTCTTCTTGATGTAAAAGGCATTGCCTTGATCTTTGAAACTCTCTCCTTCCCTAAAGACGGGAAAACTGTCAGTAATGCGACCACATACAATTATGTGGCACTAAATAGATAGAAAGGAGTCTGTCATTATGAATCACCACTGACACACTCGCAGTACTAATACAAATTGTAGTATTATTGTTCTGCTGACCTGATTCCTTCAGAAAGATACACACATACGACACTGTATTGTTGGTAAGTCGAAAATCTCATAACGCATTGCAAAACTAAGCTGGATATTTATTTAGGAATACAATTGGGAACACATTCTCTTCATCTTCGTAAACATTGCATGGTTTATTATTATTTATCGTGTGGCTTTTGTCATTAATTTTTCAATTTATATTATTTAATATCAGTAAAAAAAAATGTGAACGAGGCAGTTCATTGTAACCATAAGTCTCACTTGCATTCAGTCTCAGAGTGACCCGTTAGCCACTGGAGTAGCTGTGGGCCGGAGGGTTTTCTACCTTTTAATTCATCATGTGGGTCACAAGTATGACTCTAGCCCAAGGGTCTCGCCTAATATAGCAACAGCTAAAACCATTCGCCTATTCCGTTTGCACATGTGGACATTGGATGACAGCGATTACATAAACGGTACTGAGAGCCAGGAATATATGACACCGCAGTTCGGTATCCGTCTCTTCTTTTTTTGGAAGCGTTTCGTGCCATTCAACATCACGTCCAAACAACACGAGTAACTTCACACTAAATATCCAGAATATACGTACATACACACTCCATCAAATAACTTAAAATACACACAAAGCCAGTCACTTGCTACGGTCCTCAGAGAGTAATGTGTCTTAAGTATTGGGAGGCAGCAAAGCAAAGCAAAGTGGAGAGTATTAGGTAACCGAGAGAGAACTACTGCTAACAGCTAACTGGTTAGCTGTAATAGTCCGACATGAAACTAATCTTTTTGAGGGTCTGCACCGAGAGAGTTATGATCTGCTCTGCTGTCCAAAACACAACCACAATTCACTGGTACCTTTCCAATTCTTCGTCACTGAGCATGTCCATGTCAAGGTCCGAGTTCACATCATCACAGTCCACAGTCGCCATTTTGCCGATACTGGATAGGGGCGGGACGTGGGGGCGGAGAAAGGGCTATGTTGTTGGAGACCACTCCCCTTTAGCAGACTGCAGACATCAGACGTCATCTGTAAACAGGAAGCATTGAATCGGGTGAGAAAGTAAGTACGATTCGTTTGAGCTAAATTGTGTTATTTCCTTGTTTCCAAAGCTCTAAAGTTGGTTTATTCTTTAGATGTACCGTTTAGGCTGAAATGTGACATTGACAATATAATGAATTATTATGTTGGCAAACCTTTACTAGGTTACTTCTTTAAAAGCAAAAGCTAAGCTAGAGCTAATTTTTGTTGCACAGCTTTTCCCGGTTTTGTGTTTACGTAAGAGTCTTACAGTTTTTGCCTGATAAGCATTTGTACTCTGCAGCAGTATTTGTAAAATATGTCATATGAAAAAGTTGTTGTGCTATGCTGCGGCTTGTCTGTAAAGGGAAGTGTAAAGAGTCCGGAGATCAATCGGAGCGCAGAAGTGGCTCTCTTGCCTTAAAACATCCCTTAAGGTCTTAATTAGTTTGTTGTTATTATAATACTTGTTTATAATGTTTATTCCGCGTCGAGTCTTGCACTGTTCTCATGGAACACCTATTCACAGGTTTCTTATGTTCTGGCTGAAATAACCAATCATGGGGAAAAGTTGCAAAGTAGTGGTATGCGGCTTGACTGCTGTTGGAAAAACGGCTGTGCTGGAGCAGCTACTGTATGCCAATCACGTGGCAGGTAGGCTCTCTTCCATATAAGGTCTTGAATCGATTTATTTAGATCAAATTATTATTGGCCCATTATGCTGTTTCTGCTTGAGACTGGCGAGACCATGGTATTAACAATTTTAAAAAGATAATGATAAAGATAATAACCTTTATCATTTAAGAATGTGCCGATTATTTTATAGGCTATACATTTAAAAGTGAAACCATAGAACCTTGACAATTTACTTTGCCAAATGCATTATATTGAATAAAACATGCTAAGTGACAATGGAACATGGCCACCGAAGTAATTGCTGCTTATTCAATTGTGTGTATCTACTTACTTATTTTCCTTGTATATTCTAGTGTAAATGTTTGTATGATTCAATGGCAGTGTGGTTGAAGTGGTTTAAAACGTTATGAAAGCGTTTAAACCACTTCCTCCACACTGCCATTGAATCATTGCTGGAAAGGAATATCGGTTGAAATACTGAAACTTTTCTGTTAGGTTCTGAGCCCATGGAGACCTTGGAGGACATTTACATTGGCTCTATTGAGACAGACCGTGGCACACGAGAACAAGTGCGCTTCTATGACACCCGGGGCCTCCGTGATGGGATGGAGTTCCCGCGGCACTACTACTCCTTCGCCGACGGCTTCGTGCTGGTGTACAGCATCGACAGCAAAGAGTCCTTTAAACGCATGGAGGCCCTCAAGAAAGATATCGACAGGCAGCGAGACAAGAAAGAGGTGGGTCCATGTCTATTCACTGTAGTTGGTAGAGCAGGGGTCAGCAACCTTTTCAACATGCAGTGCCAGTTTGACATTTTTTCGTTAATGAGTGAGCCTTAAGCAACAATATATTTGAAATTAAGATGAATTATGACACATCGACCAAAAACATTTCCAGAAGACCTGGAATTGTATTATTTCCATGGAGTTCACAATCATGCATCAACATTTTAATTGTTTTTTTGGTTGTTGCAGCGTTCTTTGGACATTTTTTAAAGAGTCAGGATCGCTTGTACCTCACTTTATTTTGTAAAGGTTTGGACTAGTCTCTATGAGGCAAAAGGAGGGAATTGTATAGGCCCGCGTGGAGATATGCTTACTAGGGCATCTGATGGATGCGTTACCTGGAGCGTTCTGGCCCCCTGGGCTATGTGTTGTGACTTTAATACTGGACAGGCGTGGACTCAGTTATGTGCTCTGATTGGCTAAGCATGGTGCTGAACTCCCGCCTCCTGGATACCCATATGTGTACTCTGTGCTGATCCCTCGCGGATATGTATTGGCATTGCAACTTGGTTTGTGGAATGGCGTTGACCTCTTGTGGCTATGTGTTGGCAAAACTTAGTTTGTGGCTTGTTGCTGACCTCTTGTGGCTATGTGTGGGAATTACACTTGCTTTTGTGGCCTTGAGCGTCTGGGTCTCTCGAACATCCTGACTGCTCGTATCTCTAGAATTGACACATGATGAATGGCTTCCTGTATGACCTGGACGCCTCCCTAGGCTCAGGATCCCTCCCTAAGATGAGAAAAGAAGCCTCTTTAATTGTTGAGGGCATATGTGACCTGTTGGTATGAATGTGAACATCTTAAAACACCATTTTCAGAAACTAATTCAAAAACATATTTGCATTGTGAGAAATGATGAGAATGAGAATGTTGGAACCATCCACATCAATATCTTTAAGACATGTACAGCTTTGCAAAACCATGTGAAGGCGATGCATACAGGCCACTTGCAAAAATATTTTAAATATTTTCACAACATAAGTTTAAAAACTATTAATGGACCCCATTTCAGAACTCTGCTTTCTGTAACAAATGTAAACATATTTGCACTGGGAGAAAATGGCCAAAACAGAATTAAGTGCAAAAAAAAAAATAGGTAGCAATGAATATGCATTGAGCAGTGACATTTTTTAATAATAAAAAAAATATATATATATTTCATTTTTTGTAAAAGTGTGCTAATGAGTATGCTGCCCCGTTCCAATGGTGGCACACGTGCCTAGGGTTGCGGACCCCTGTGGTAGAGTATCATAAGAACAAGGTGGCAGTACCTCTGGAGATATACAAAGGTCAATTGGTGACTTACTAGAGGGTTTCTGGTTTGATCTTGGGTTCCTTCTGGCTAAGTTTCCATGAGCAGGACCCCAACTGCTGTCAAACAGCAGGTTGTAGCTGTGAAGGGTTGACACCACCACTGGTGTGGGAGTGTGTGTTTGAATGCATTTGTGAATAGAACAGCCATATAGAGCGAGATAAAGGCTTGTTAGAAATATTAAATGATTGTTATTATACTCCTGTAATTGAGATAAAGCTCCCATTACTATCCACACGCTGTGCTTTGGAATCAGAGATGAAAGAAGATGTAACGTCGTTTCACAGGTGACCATCGTTGTCCTCGGCAACAAGCTGGACCGGGACGGTGAGAGGAAGGTGGAGCACAACACGGCCCAGAACTGGGCCAAGGCCGAGAGGGTGCGCCTGTGGGAGGTTTCAGTGGTGGACCGCCATTCGCTGATCGAGCCCTTCGTCTACCTGGCCAGCAAGATGACGCAGCCCCAGAGCAAGTCCACTTTCCCCCTGAGTCGCAACAAGAACAAGAGCAGCGGCTCCGTGGACAGCTGAGGGGCCAGGGGTGGGTGGTTCCTGAGGAGGGAGTACAGACCACTGGATTCATCTGGGGGGGGGGGGGGGGGAGGGGGGGTTGGTTAATAGAATGCAGAAATGACACGTGTATCTAACTACTACTGTAGCTTGGTAACTTCTGATTTTAACTTCTGTGAGTTAAGGGAATACAGAAGTCTCATGCAGAAGTTAACTGACTACTTCTGTAGTTAGTGACACGCTGAAGGTCAAAGGATGTTGGAAAAAAAAGTGCTTCACTGATAGATCTCTTGGCATCATGATTGTATAGCATTCATGTGTAGTCTCTGCAATAAGTACTTTAATAGAGCCAGGTTGTTTATTATTTTGCTCAATACTGTACCAAAATTATATAGATCTCTAGAATATTGTTATTTCAGTGTACAAGGCTGCAAAATATTCATTTTTGTGTGAAATGGTAAACCCTGTGCATGAATCCAGTGGTTTTAGTGTAATCAATAGTTGACAGTTGACCAATCTTGTTTATATGTTTGGTAAGACATCGATACAACATGTAATTGATAACGTAATGTGGAAATACAATTTTGCCACAAAATAAGCCCGCTTTTCAGTCATAGGGAATTACTTATTATTTCAAACAGAATAGAGTACGGGTTACGTGTCCTTTTTACATAGAGTATACAGACGTTTTTCCACTTACTTGATGCCCGAAACAGTAACTGATTTTATGAAATAATAATTCCAAAGATGACGGCCTTCTATAACTTCTCACAGTTAACTAGATGGAATTCAAAAAGCAGTCAAGTGAAAATGTCTATGGCAAAATGCAAATATCAAAAATGTTAATAGATGGCATAGCAAAACAGATCTTTCAATTCTGCCGTCATACAGCGTTTCAGGTAATGTCAACATTACAAATGTCTGTTATCTGTTGAACATCATCTAATTACCGGTTTCCTATCAGTGTATTGTCACATCTAAAGGAAAACAAGACATTTCACATGAATATGCAGTGCATATGCTGGTTGATGTAAATGTTCAGAATGTTGAACTGAATATTTTTTACAGTGCTGTTTTATTCTGAGATGTATGCTGTAGAGTAGGGTAGTTGCATATGTTATTGTCTTGTCTGTCTTTTTTGTCATTCCAACCAAATTCTGCAGATAAGAATAAATTATTTTGAGATGATGACATGTGTTTAAAGGGGACTGTTTGTAGTGTTAGGTTACATGGAAAATTATTTTTTATATAAATGGATGAATGTGATTGTCTGTCATAAATCCCTGACAGAATTCAAGCTGAATGTTTTAATTTTTTAATCAGAAAAAAATCTCTTATTGTTGTGACCAAACTTTCCTCCTTATGTTACCCATTTGCAGTCATTTTCACAATAAAATGAAAGCAAATTCATACATAATTATTATTTAAATTCTTTATTTAACAATAATAAATATAAATATATAAACAAACAAATAAATAAGTATCTGTACTAGAGTAAATAAATATTTAAATATTGCATATAGTTTAATCACACACTCATGCATACATACTCACACACTCACATTCATCCACATATGAATAGGTCATTGTTATATTATGAATATCTTCTCATTGCTAATTGGTCGAGTTTGGTTTCCTTCGATTGTCTAGAAATCTCTTGAGCTGTGCGAAAGCCAAGCGGAACTCGTAACGTCTCAGCTCCCAAGCACACTTCTGGTTCTGAAAGACAGAAGGACAGCGTCAGTCCTATGAAGCGAGATGAAGAGTGAGATTGACCCACAGCTAAAGCACATTTCTGGTTCCGAATGACAGAAAAACAGCATCAGTTATATGAAGAGAGGTGGCGAGGTAGATAGACCACTTACGAACACTTCTGCAAACCAGGCAGATATATAGAAGACCGACAGACAGGCACTAAGGCAGATAGACAGAAAGAAAAAGAGGAGGCAAATGGGCAGAGGAAGACCCACCGACAAGACATGAAGCCATGTAGAGAGACAGATAGACAGACAATATAATATAATAGAATACAGACCTCCTGAGTGTGTAAGATGGCCAGATGATCAGCAAAGGAGGCCAGGGCTGTTGCTGGGGTCTCTGCATCCGTCACCCCATCCTTGTCCACCTGTACAATCCCATTCATCAGGATTTAAATACACAACCTATACTGATTCAAATTCACTAGTGTCAAGACTAGTCTAGCGGATTCAAATCCACAACTTTCTGGTCTATTTGATCCAAACCCACAACCTACTGATCTGTTTTTTTGTTATGTATGTGCTATTCCATTGTAAGGATTTCAACTCCAAGCCCCATATATTTTAGGATTTTAACCCAACAAAATATTCACCACAAGTATTAAGATTCAAACCCAAACATTGAATAGTTATGAGACACCCCGACCTTCTGAAGATCTAGCCAATTTAAATCCTACACCCAACCTGAGGTGGTATGTTAGGCTGTCAGACACAAAAAAAGGGACTAGAACCTACACACTGCTGTAGATTGTTGGTTTGGCGGAAAACAAGGTTGTTCAAGAGCTGTACTTTCATCGGATTCCATGGCATCGAGGTCTGATTGCCATCAAAAACTTGTGAGAACAGCTGCAATGTTTTTAAGGCAAGCATTGGTACCGAATCCTCCTGTAAAAGAAGAGAAGATAAGAGATGTGTAGAGAGGAAACGATAAGAGGGAGAAAGAGAAGAGCAGACGAAAGGAGGGAGGAGGGAGGAAGAGAGGAGAGAAGAGAAGGTTAGTTTAGAAGAGATGAGGGGAGAGGTGATGAGAAGAAGGGAGGATAAGTAGAGAGGAGATGAAAAGTAGACAGGAGGGCACATGAGAGGAGAAACGAGGAGGTGGGAAGGCAATGGCTCATTGAGAGACGAGCTTGACAGACAGTAGAGGTGGGCCATCTTTACCGTTGCATCACTGAAGACATTTTGTGGGAAAATAGGTGCAGTCTGGTTTTCCGCACACTGTCGAGGTAAATATCCTCCCTGAGAGCGACACACAAGGAGAGATAGAGAATGAGAGAGAGGAAGACACACAGACATACAGACACAAAGACACACCGACAACGAGTCAGACCATTAGTCAGACAAAGAGAGAAAGACACACAGACACACAGACAAAGAGTCAGACCATTAGTCAGACAAAGAGAGAAAGACAGAAAAAGAGGGAAAGAAAGACCCTCAAACAGACCAAGGGAGGGGGGGACAGAATTGTTTTTACTGGATTAAAAGAGTGTCAGTTATTTATTTTGATATTTGACTCGACTAATCAAACCGGACCAACCTAGTTTGATTAAGAACTAGGGGTTAAAAACATTCATAATGAACATCAATTTAATTCTCCTTTTCTTTAACACTTATTTCAAAGCTACTCTGCGTAAGAAACATACATTTCTTCTTTATTACTGGCCCCTCTGACCTTAAGTTAACTGCAATTTTATTTGAGCTCTCGCATTTAATGTCTTAAACTAATGTTAGTTATAATCATTGATTCATTTTAGTTCTAAAGAGACGATGGGAGTAGCTTGAGTGGATATAGTGCTTCACATAATAACGAAAAAGTTCTGAAGAACCGACTTTTGTTGCTATTATCGAAGCTTAGACATCGAGACGTCCTCCCCTTTTTCCTGGCAAAACACGTTTCAAATATAATAGCAGTCAGCCAACAGGCTGCTCTACGCAGCTTTACAATTATTTATATTGTGTGTGTGTGTGTGTGGGGTGGTGAGTGTGTGTCTTACCATGTTTTCAAGAAGGAAGATGATCTTGGTGTTGATGCGGCCCAGGTGAAACTTGTTCCAGGGACACTCCATGGAGGACTTGGACACACCTGTCCAGCACAACACAACCAAAGACACGAAGACAGGCCACATTCTGACTGCTACAAAACTACACTAGAACAATCCTCCAACAGAACCTAAAGTCCTTAAATCACTGTAATATCTACACACTAAATCACTATTTATGTTCTACTCCCTTTCTCTCTCTCAATGTTACTTCTACTCTATAGTGCTCTATACCACCAGTCTGATGTCTTAAGGAAAATATTTGAAGCTTATAAAGAGATGATGGGGAATTACAAGTCCCAGCATTGATTGGTTTTTTTGCCAGCTGATGTGGTTTGATAAACCACAAGATGCCAGGATGTCCTGTAAAAATATAGATGAGGGGCTTTACCAAACAAAAAGAGTCTTCATTTTGGGGCTTTGAATTCTGTTTAAACTGACCAAATGGTAGTTGAGGTTTCAACATCTATATTTTGAGTATAGGTTTCAGGTGTGGGGGTAGAGATTTGGGGTATACATCTTTTATTTGATGATTCTGTATGTTTTTCAATGTTTAGTAGATAAGTGAACAATCAGTTAAGTGAGTTTGGATAAGGAGGTTGTAGGCAAGGGGTACAAATCTCATTATTTAAGTGGGGACCACAAACACAGAATTTGTTTGAAAGTATTTTCTGAATCAATTCCTTAGTTTGGTCTATGCAACCTGTTTCAATTCACTGATTAATACCTTTACAAATATTTTAAAAGTTTAAGCATTTTATGCTTATGTGTGAATTATTTCTAAAGTGGAGCTCTCTTCAATTTAATATGTTACATCAATTTAGAAAAAAAAATGATTGAAGGGGACAAAAGGAGGTTGTGGGTCAAATCCAATAGACATCCTATAGACCAATATATGTTGTGGGTTTGATTTAAGATGCATACATTTACCATAGTCACAGCCCTGATCTCAACATCTTATCACCTACTTACCCTTATTCTTTTCCATTATATTGTTTTGATGTGCTCTTTAAGTCTTTCTGCCAGCTTTCCTGACTGTCTCATGCCTATCGGTCTTCTCTATGTCTGTCTGTCTGTCAGTCTTATGTCTTTTTGGCAGTGGTGTGCTATGAAAAAGTTGCTGCACAGCCCAGTTACAAAAAACAAGTGCTGAGTGAGACAGACTGTATGCATATGAATCTGAAATGTATGTCAGTGTTTTTTTTTTATTTGTTAATTATTTTTTAAATTATGCATTTATTGCGGATAATCGGGAAGGAAGGAAATTGCTTTTGCTTTCCTTCTTACTTTCTCTTTCCTTGTCTCTGAGCTTCTGACGAAGTTGCTTCGGGCACTTCCGTATGAACGGAATCCGAAATACCCAGCCCCATTCGTAATACAAAATATGAATGAGCCAGCACATATGAATGTAAGCCAATGACCCACCATTACTATTTAACCTATTGGGAGCCTACAAGGACTTAAAACAATTCTTAACGCGATATCCCATTAACAAACCCATTAAGCTCTTTATTTGACGGAAACCAATACAAAGTCTATGTTTTCTCAGATTATAGCCTAAAGATGGGTCTCCCCGGGTGGCAACTTGTCTGAATTGAATAAGTACAACTAATAGAAAACGAAAGCGTGTTAGTTTAATCGGGTTCTCCCCCAGGGACCATGACGTATTTCTGAAGTAACTATTTTCTACCTGACCGTCAGGGTACAATACACATTACAGTTACCACCAAATGTACATGGGGTTGATCTGATTTTATTTCCGATTAACATACACTTATGACCCTGGGTCATTTGAGTCTAGGCTATTTGAGCATGTTTTCCCTCCTTACCAGTAGTTGATCTCTCTCTCTCTCTCTCTCTCTCTCTCTCTCTCTCTCTCTCTCTCTCTCTCTCTCTCTCTCTCTCTCTCTCTCTCTCTCTCTCTCTCTCTCTCTCCCCTCTCTCTCTCTCTCTCTGTCTCAATTTTAGTTCGTTTTCAAGTACTTTTTTTTGTTATTTTGGCTTTGCTCCCCCTGAAGCTAAACTACCCATAAAATAAACATTTTGTGTTCAGTCTGCAAAAGAGAACCTAGTTTCCCTGATCATCTCTAGGAGTTGGGAAAGGGAGCATGTACACTTTTATGTCTCATCCTGGGCACCCATAGGCCGGGTACACACGGGGGGATTTTTTTTGTGGGGATCTGGAGAGCTGAGCTCCGCTGATTGAGCATTGAGCATCCTGACTACGCAAATTGTGTGGGGGTCATTTTAAAACAGGATT